>NW_027281709.1:80000-155120 GCF_046629955.1 Centroberyx affinis
TAAGCTCCCCCTAGCAGGCGGTCTGTGTTCTGTGTCTGTATGTCTGTGGTCACAGCTGTGACTGCGCATCATCCTTAGATCATCTACTCGTTAATCTGGCCAATTGAAGAGGGGAGCAAACACACAGATGAATTAAATAACTCAAGTGTGTTTTCCTTGCTATTTATAACAACCAATTTCAGGGGGTTAAATCATCTTGTGGCGGGCACATGACAGACGCTAATCAGTTTTTCATCCACGCTGTGCTTTCATGAATAGCGCACGCTTGCCTGCGAGTGTAGATACCGTATGTCTGCATGCTTTCTTCTTTCATTGTGAGAACCCTGGAGCACTTTTCAAGCTCCCATAGCGATATATCCTCTCTTTTCACTTTCTGTCACCTTTCTCTTCCCCACCTTCCCCATCTTTGACCTCTGCACCATCTCGGCCATCGCAGGGAGAAGCGGGCTTTCCAGGCGCTCCCGGGCGAAAGGTAAAACCGCTTTTGAGCAGTGTACGTATGTGGCAGGTTCATTACGCAATCGGTCGATTCCGTGTGTCGTAACTCCGATCTTCCTTCCACTGGAAAGGGCCAGGCTGGCATCCCCGGTACCCCTGGCATCCCTGGCAAGAGGGGCTACAGGGTAGGCCTGGCATGGAATGGAATGGGCATCCTAACTGTTTGGCTGTCCATTTGTCAGTGATCCATGTTCCTTTAGCAAGTAGACCTCTGTGAAGTCAGCCATTCATCACCTCAGTGTTTGTCTTTGTGGCCGGGCCAACGCTGCGGATACGTCTCGACTTGCTTCTTTAACTTTCCCCGCTATTAGCGTGTTCAATTGCCGTCTGTTGAAGTGCTTTGATCTGTGTAATAGATGGTGTAATTAGCCAGCCTCAATGACTAGGTTTAATTTCGGCAGGCTAACAGATTGTTTGTTGTCCCGCTGCCATGTTGTACTGTACGTACCGGCCTGTGCTGTCTCTTACCGTGCCATTTGTCAGTCACGACAGACAGTTGATCACTAACAACGCTCATACATTCCCTCCGCCATTGAATCACAGAAGAATGGATTGCGGGAAAAGCATTCCTCGTCTCTTGAAGGATGCGCTGTGATCCGCGGGGATGTATAGAGATGCCGTGTGATTGTTTGTGTCAGATGCCGATGAGAGAATCAAAGAATGAAGGCCACAATTTTGTTGTCAGCTTTTGCACACAGAGCAACAATGTGCAATTCATGTGAATCGTTGCCGCTTCATTCCATTTTGATCCACTGTGTGTGAGCCACCATATAATATGTATGTTATGACAGAGTATCATGACTTTGTAAATAGGGTTGGACTGATATTGTGGTTTGCCGATATATCAGGCCGATATTGGCCTTTTTTGAAATTATAATTGACGTTCCTCTCTGACCACAGCTACATAAAAAACTATGGAAAACCTTCATTCAGTTGCTCAATAATGTTCCCTACCACTGAATAGGTGTGGTGGGTTGCCCTGCTTTAAAGAGCTGCTAACCCTAATTCATCAGTCTGGAGAGTTTTAGTGTCCCATGGTGGTCTAAATGCTGTTTCAGAGGCTTTTCCACTCTGACGAGAATACAATTCTGGAAGGAAACGCTAAATCTTTGTATTTTTGGCATGAAAATGGGAAAATATAGAGATACTAGATTGATGGCAGCTTCAAAAACAGCGGTATCAGCCTTCAAAAACCCATATCAGTCAAACCCTATTTGCAGATGTTCTTGTCTGGTTAATGGACAATGTGCTGTCCTCCAGTGAATTAACACTATATTCTGTATGTAGGGCGATAAGGGGGAGCCAAGCATCGCAGGCCAAGGAATTAAAGGAGAACCCGGCTCACCAGGACTGCCAGGCCTAATGGGACTGAAGGTAAAGTGACACAGTTCGGATAATGGAGAAGAAACCTGCACACAGAGCGATGCTCCCTTTGTGGTTTATTCAGCACCTGTTCAACAAAACTCAAAAGTCATGATGTTTCTTTTGCAGGGTGACAGAGGCGACCAGGGAAACAAGGTAAGATGAGATCTGAGAACAGTATGAAAAGGATTATCCCATTGCCTTTTAAAGTGAACATTTCTGAGAAGGGTGCGTTCCAAATGCAAACTTTATCTTCTGAGGGGAGAATCTAACTGTGGTACCCTCATCCAACCTCTAGGGGGAAGCAGGCCCTGAAGGCCCGGCTGGACCAAGAGTAAGTCAAGATTGAGGGCTTCAAATGAGTATAGAACATTGATGTAATTAGTATCTTAGATGTCCAATTTACAAATACAGTATACAGGAATTTTCTTGATTATTAGTTAATGTGATATTTCACTGTATAGGGTCCTCCAGGCCCAACAGGGGAGCCAGGAAAGTCAGAAATCCAGAACAACGAAAATGTACGTGTCCCTTTCTTAGTTTCTTTTTTTCTTAGATGTACAATCAGCCGTCACATGATGATTCTAATTTTAACATCTAATATCTATCCACAGGATATTCGGAATATACCGCTGATGGTAAGTACCTTTGAAGTTTCATCGTGGCATTCGCAAACGCATTCTTTTCTGTTGAGTCAATGTGATCTTTCCTGTGTGCACCTTAGGGCCCACCTGGGTTACCTGGACCTCCAGGGCCTCCTGGGGTCTCTGGCACCAAGGTAGGAGACTACAATACAATACAATACAATAGACAGGCAGGGTACACAGGCATAGAAACAGCAAGAGAAATTAAAAACAAACATAAAGTAAACAGAGAAGGATCATCATCCCTTTTTTGTTCCCATATATGGATCTTTTGTGTATGGTTCATGCATTGTTTGTTGTGCTACCCCAGGGTGAAGTTGGCCTACCAGGTCCTCCAGGACTTGACGGAGAGAAGGCAAGAAACGGCATTTCATTTGTTAGACGAATGCATCTTGCAATAGATGTCTATTAATTATGATGAGCCATTATTCATGATGGCAATAATAGAGGTGATGTTAAAGCTACACTAGGCAAGAGTTGATGTGAAAATACACCCGTCTTATCAGTCTAAATCACAAAGTGGGGCTGCAACAGAGAAAGAGCGTCCCATCCACGCAAACTGAGATGCTGAAGATTCACCGTGTTTGCTCTGGTGTTGGGTGTGGTCACTTCTCCGCCCACAGGAGGTGGTGAATCCAAACTGTCTCCTAAACAGCAAGCATGTCGCCCTGTCCAGAGAAAGCTGGACTCACCACCGTTAGATCTTTTCCCCTCTCTTACCTTTGGCATATAGCGTCATGGAAAGGCTGGGCTGGAAAACATGAGCGTGCTGTGTGCAGTTTACTGACGCCACCTTACAGGATTTCTGGGTGTTGAAATTCAGTTTTCAAATAGTTCTATCTTGCTGCCATCTGGGGCCGCTAACGTTCGAAATTGCCTAGTGCAGCTTTAACAAAAGTTCAAATGTGGCAAGTATTAGGAATAACGATCATACCTATGATAATGTGTGTTTTCAGGGACCCCGAGGGAAGCCCGGAGAACCCGGTCCCGCAGGCCCAGCCGGTCCCGAAGGTCCCAGAGGGGAGGGCGGTCTCATGGGCTTCCCAGGACCCAAGGGAGACAAGGGAGACATGGGTCCATCTGGATCACCTGTGAGTGACTGGGTTAACCACACACCGCACCACATCACACCGCCGCCCGGGGCTCCCACACCAAAGCCTGAATCCCTGATCTGTCATTATCTAGCGGCAAGGGAAGGCCTTGGCTTGTATGGCTACCCTCTTATTATCTAATTAGAGGCTCGCTAGGTTGGAAGGGACCCCGGGAATGACAGTGAGTTTAACTTTTAATTCACCATGGCATGGATCCCAAATGTGCCCCCATACAAGAGCCCATGCTATTTGTAGCCTGGTGTTACTTAGAGAGCCTACAGTATGTACTGTTAATACAGTGTATCTGTATTCCTGTCAATTACATATGAATGATTAACCTAGAAAGATGGTCTTTATGCTTTCACTCATACATCTTGGTGTAAAGTTGTTTAGGTAGGATGGGCAGCATTGCGTCCCTGACTAGAATATTTCATTACAAGAAAAATTGGACGTGGCTCATTACAGTGTTAAACAAAGCATTGGCATAAAGTTACATAAAGATTGGTGCAAAGTTACATAAAGATTGGTGCAAAGTTACATATGGTTTTGGCATTTAAGACAAAGATTTGACAAAAGACAACGCGTTCTAACTCCTCTATTTAGCTTTGACTCTAACATGAAGATTATTCTCAACTCCCTGAATTGAAACTCTCTGCCATTATCATAACGTCTATCTCCCCCTTCCTTGTTCTGTAGGGTTTAGATGGCCCTACGGGTGAAAAGGGGGCTACAGGAGCCCCTGGCTCTATCGGATTACCAGGCGCGATGGTACGCAATGGTGCCCCTCAGACTGCATCGTCCTGTATGCAATGTCTGACCTGGCAAAGGGGAAACTGTGAAATACATTTTGTATTCGCTCCCAGTGTTGTTTGCAATAGAACTGTTGTGTTGCTTAATTTTTCATTCACTTATTGTTTCCCTGGTGAGTGTACATAGTGTCAACTTTGTGTTCTTTTGTGTCCTTTCCCACCCATTGTCACAGGGTCCTAAAGGCGAGTCTGGGGAGGGAGGAAGGTCAGAAATGGTAAGGGTCATTCATTAAGCCATTGGTCTTATAATAGTGCAATTCTTGGTGGAATCAGGGCAAGAGTTCTTGAAGTAGTCATGCTTTATCAGCGAGTGTATCTGCTGCAGTTTAACCTGCTGTTCGTGTGTGTGTTAGGTCTACGGTCCTCCAGGGCCCCCCGGACCCCAAGGACCGGTCGGCCTGGCGGTGAGTAACATATGCCATCTTTCGCATGGGTGACCCCAAGTGGGAATCAAACCCCTAACCCTAACGGCTGGTTTGTGCTTCATGCGGGAATTGAACAGAATGCATGCAGTGCAAAATGATGGAATTGCAGCCAAAATGACTGGGTGCATTGGCCGCATTTGGGAATCGCACAACACATGAAATTGTACGTCATGTGTAGTTATGTAAAGGCGAAAGAGAAACTGGAACCACTGGCCAATTCCAATGCATTTTTCTTTCTTGTTGGGAGATGTGGATGGCTGAACTTTCCTACAGCAACACTAAAGCACTGGAAATTTAAAGTGCGAGAAGTGCAAGAAGCCTGAATGCTACGGTGCATCTGCGTTCTTTTGGAACTTGCGCACATCTATAGCCGCATGGCAAGCATGAACCAGCCGTAACAGTGTCAGTGCCATGCTCTAATCCAGTCATAGTTATTTGACAATGCAGACCCTTTAAGTATCACCACACTACTTGACAACAATTAGCAGAGGTGGGGACTCGAGTCACATGACTTGGACTCGAGCCACATTTTTAATTGCTTGAGAAGAAGACTTGAGACTTGACTTGACTTGGGTTCTGGTGACTTGGGAATTTAAATTGTGTTTTCTGAATTTGTCTGGAATGATTGAATTTATTGAAGTTGAAACTGATTATAGAAATCAAACTCATGATGCTCTTACCAAGTTTTTAAAACCATATTGCATTGAAAAGTCCTAGATATTTAGTTTTCTTTAACATATTAAATTGATAGTGGACTCTTGATTTGTTCTGACTTGACTTGCTGTTCTACATTTAGACTTGAGACTTGACTTGAGACTTGTGCCTCAAGACTTGAGACTGACTTGGGACTCGAGCAAAGTTGACTTGGTCACACCTCTGGCAAGTAGCGAAGCATTGTGAAGAGCGTGTCGGTTATCCCACTGATAGATGTGCTTGTTCCCTTCAGGGACCTCAAGGACATTCAGGGCCTAAGGTGAGATTTTGTTACTTACGTTACCTCCTCCAACGCCTCATTTTATTATTGCATTCAGTTATACAGTATAGTAGAGTGTAGGTCTACTTCACAGACGTTCTATGAATTGTAAGTGTGAGCATTTGATTATTCCTTCCATTGCCTCCCAGGGAGAGCCAGGCATAGGCGTCAGAGGAGAGAAGGGAGCGACTGGTTCCAAAGGCGACAAGGGAGACAGAGGCCATCTTGGACTCCCTGTAAGTACACTGGACTTCATTTCTATTCCACAGAGACATTTTGAGACATTTTATTTTATTAGAGGTTGATTGTTTAGATGTTGTGTCTGGTGTTGTGTTCTAACTTCATCTTGACCTTTTTAGGAATTATATTACAATTTTGTTTGTTTATTCGTAGATTAGGGTTAGACCGATATATTGGTTTTAGCCTTCAAAAGCCCATATTGGTCTAACCCTAGTTTAGATATATTCTGGAGCAGGCTTTTGTGTTTAAAGGTTGACTGTCGTGTCATATTATGTGGCTTTGACTCCAGGCTTAATTCTCACAGGATGGTTTCATGGCTCAGCGGTTGCTTTTATGTTGTCATGATCCTGTCAAAATGTTGCATGGATGGGTGGATTCTGTGAGGGGGAGTAAACCACTAACATGACAGCTACAGATCTAAAAAGTCTGCCTAGTCTACATTTTAATTGGCTTAACTGGAATATTATTCAAATAGCTTGTTGGGCATTTGGACTGTTTTATATTGAGATGATTTTACACTTGTCAAAATATTCATAAGGTTTGTATTTCTCTTAAATTATAGTTTATAATTCATATAATGATGATGGTGTCTATCCCTTTGGGTTTCTATTCTTTATTCTTGGTTTACATTCTGGGTAAAACAATCATCAATCTATACTGTACTTTATCGTCTGTCTGGTGAAAACCTTCTGTTCAAAATGTCAACTTTTCAGGAACGGCCTTAGCGTAGCTTGATGACCAGGCATTTATGAGTTTATCCCATGGGCTTTTATAATGGTTTCATAAGACCAAGGCTTGTAGAATTGGAAAGAAAGAGTTATGAGGTTTTCACATGACAGCGATATGTGTCACATCATAAATTGCGCAGTAACTCCTCTTTGTATGGGAAAAATATGGGTCATGCTACATTACGTTGTTAAATACCATAACTTGTCATGATGTGCAAGAATGAAGTAAGTATAGTTGAAACGGCTGATCAGGGGTGGAAAGAGTATCAAAATTAAGTAGAAGTAAAATCACTGATAAAAAAAAAAAGTACTTCAAAAAGTAGTTCATTTAAAATGTACTCACATTAAGGGCCTTATTTTCATGCCGGATCAAGTGCAGTGACTTTGCAGCAGTAATTTCATGGCTATTTCATGGCACAATTTTGGTATCAAGCCATATTCAAATTTTGAAGGAAGAAAGATTTTGCACGCACCTCGGCCATTGAGTTCTATGGAGATTTTCTATGGAATTTTTTCACAGGCCATGCACGGTCCCGTGTGGTGCACTCAAAATTATAATAAACTGAACTTTGAATCCCCCAGTCGCTGAGCTTTGAACATGCAGCCAGTAGTTTAACAGTAGGAGGAAAAGCTCATACTATGTGTTCCAGAATCTTCCAACTTCAGCTGCACTGCAGGTGCACCACTGGTGCGCTAGCATCTCTGGTTACAAAATTACCAATAATGTGTTGGTCACACCCATGTGCAACAGCACCATGAACTTGATTCACAAATGGGGCCCTTAAAGTTACTGAGTTACCTTATATAAGAGAGACCATCTTTCCCATGTAATGCTGAAAGGACGCAAGGGCAGAGTTCAATATGTGATACTGCACGTTTTCACTCAAATAATGTCAAAATTCATGTCATTATTTGATATATGACTACAAAAACTGAAAATGCCCACTCCCATCATTCAGTAACAAATTTACTACACTGATATCTCTGTTAGCGAACTAGCTAGCAAGGCTAGCAAACTTGCTAGACAACAACCAAGCTAACACAAGCCAATAATACTGTAATGCTGTGGATGGCTTTTTGACTAATGTTATAAGCTACCATCATTTATGTTACAGTTACTAGCTTAATGTTTCTTCCACATGCTAGCATACGTTTGATGCAGATGCAATTTACAGTTGGCTAGTTCCTGATGTGATGCGTATGGACAGCTGACAAAATTTGAACTGATTTAAGTCAAAACATTCTTAAGTAAAAGCAAAATTACTGACTCCAAAACCTACTAAAAAAGTACAAGTACACAAAAAGCTACTCAATTACAGTAGTGAATAGTAATAGTATAAATTTGTATAGTGAATAGTGCAAATTTGTTACTTCCACCCTTGCAGCTGATATGTATCTATAATCATGAATTTGGTCATAATATGTCATTGTATAGTATGACACATGAATATGAAAACACCTCAAGTGAAGCGCATTATGCATGTTGTATGTCTCTATTAAAGTAGATATGAACAACAATATGGCTGCAGACTTCAAGTCACAAACAAGGAGTTACTGACAATTACTGTCACTCACTTCACCTCCACCTCCATCACCCTTCATTCATCAACATCTGAATGTGTTTTTGGAGTCACTTGAGTCACTGCTTCACTCACTCCCCCACCTCCCCCTCCCCGTCCCAATCCTTCTCCCCCACCTTCCTCCCTCCTCCTCCTCCTCCTCCTCCCACCATCTCTCCATCATCTCCGCTCTCTAACTGTGTACAACGCTATACAGGGGGCTCATGGGTTAGACGGCAGACCGGGTCCAGTGGTGAGTGGCGCAAGTCCTCCCCCCCCCTCCCACCCTTCTCCTCCTCCTCCTCCTCCTCCTCCTCTTCCTCCTCCACCCCTTGCTACCGCTTGCTTTGCCTGTCTGTCCGCACCGGTGTCTTGTCACGTCTGCTTGTCACGTCCGCTCGCTTTGTCCTGCCTCCCATGCTCGTCTTGTCTCTTTTTCTTTCCTACAGTAGTTCTGTGCAGAGAGAGCGGTGCTGTTTTAGCGTTGAGTTTTTGAGGACTCACCTGTCTGATTGGTTATTGGACGATCCGCCGCAAAACCAATTTGCCAACAAATATGCCAGCTTTACACATATGAACTCTTTAAGATCGACATCATCCTTATGCCCCTAGTCATGCTCTAGTTCATTTTTTTCATACTTTCCATTCACACATTTCGTCTTAACACATTCTGATGTTGAAATTATCAGTTGTGTTATGTTTACATACCCCCAGTTTCTCTATTTTTTATTGATCCCATTACTATTTGCTCATGCAACCCAATTTCCCCACAGTGATTATTAAAGAGTAACTAAACCCCAAACCCAAATCTGTGATGAAGCCTGACATCTAATGGTGAAAAGTAGGATACTGAACTGGCCATCTGCTATTGGTTGATCTTTGGTGCCAGGTGAGTAGGGTACTGAACTGGTTACCTGCTCTTGGCTGGTCTTTGGTGGTGACATCACCTGGCTCCAAAGACCAGCCAATAGCAGATGACCAGTTCAGTACCCTACTCACCTGGCACCAAAGACCAGCCAATAGCAGATGACCAGTTCAGTACCCTACTTTTAGTTGTCAGGCTTCACCACAGATTTGGGTTTGGGGTTTAGTTACTCTTTAAAGCTCCACTAGACAAAATTTTATGTAAAAAAAACACCTCTTGTCAGTCTAAATAACAATTGATGTAGATTCGCCCTATTTGACCAAATCAAATTCTAGTGTCGGTATGGTCACTGGCGGGAAATCTTCTCTACACAGGAAGTGACGAATCAAAACAGCGAAATACAAAATTATTGCCGAAGCATTGAAAGAGTTTTCTTCTCACATTTCTGGGTAACAAAGTCCTTCCAACTTAAAAAAAAAATTCAAACGGCTATCTCCCACCACCAATTGGAGCCACCAAAGTTGCAAAGTTGCTGCTTTAAATTTTCATCTTGTCTCATGTTGGAGACCATGACAGCGTAAATCCTCAATCCTCAATCGTGCCTAAACAGCTTCCTGCCTCATGATCCCGGATTGCAAAGCTGCGATTGCTAAGAACTACCCAAAAGGAGCATGCAGAGATGCCCATGCTGCATGTTGACATGTAATACAGTACAGCTGGACAGTACGGCTGCCTCTTGTTGCATTCCGTACAGCACTGTACATACTGGATGTGCCTGAGATGCAAGGTCTTCCTCTCCAATCCTGACTACTACTCAGAAAGAGAGCTGCAGCAGAACTATATTTTATTCATTTTCCCTCCTTTTTGTAATTGTTTGGTCAGTAGTTCAACAAGCTTGGTGTGTTTTTGCCACGGCTATCAGGATAAAAAAAATTACATCTTAAGCCTAATCTAAACCTCTTTTCTGTTGCTCAACTTCAAGATCAATTACAGATCGAATTGACAAGTTATTTTTTGTGACATCTATTGAAGTCCACCAGGAAGCTTGTTGATCTACTGATGGTAGATATTTGATAATGATATTTTCTGTAGCGCTATCCTGTTCATGTAGTGACATCTGCTGACTAGTGGGGTTTTTTGTCTCGTTTTAAAGGGTCTAATAGGACCAGCGGGTGTGCCAGGGCCAGCAGGACCAAAGGGAGAGAGAGTGAGTATTTGTTTCTGTGTGTGCGTTCATAAAATTTATATTTGATATGATTTTAGAGGCATATACATTTTTGATCCCCTCTTGTCCCTACAGGGTGTAAAGGGAGACGGAGGCGTACCAGGACCAATCGGGCCTCAAGGCATCCCTGTAAGTCAACTTTTTTAATAGAATACAGTAAGGTTTGAATGATATGGATTTTAGAAGGCTGATACCAGTAGCGATAATACCTGAATTTAGGCTGCCAGTATCCAGTATCTTTAAATTTGACCATTTTCATGCCAAATATTGCAAGTATTCGGTGTTTGCCCCAGAACTGTATTCTTGTCAGGGTGGAAAAGCCTCTGAAACAGCATTTAGACCATCATGGGACACTAAAACCCATGCATACTTGTATGGAATCCAATGAAAATGTTGCATTAGAATCAGTTCAGGTTAAGGTCTTCTCATAGAGAACCAGTGTACTATTGATCAATTCCACCATAAATATATAATCAATCAAACTGCATCATAACGATCATATCAGAGGTGGACGATATCTGATTTTTAATAACAGGCCAAAATTGCAAACGGATATATCAACAAACACGATGCAGACATTCATATTATTTGTAATTTTCTTTTTTCAGGGTTTAGTAGGACCACAAGGAATCAAAGGGAACCGGGTAAGACAGCACCCATAACTCTTTGCTCGTTATGCCCTTCATAGAGTATGTACATATGTCAGACCAGGGGACATGATTCTGGCAAACTGGCACACATTACATACCATCTGTGGGATACAAAAAGACCACCACTCTTTTATGTTTCTGCTCAATACATTAAAGTGGCTTAACCAAACACTTTATGCCCCTCAACACTTTATGCCCCTGCCATTATTGTTGCAACCGCCTTGTGGGGCCATAAAAGGTCATTTGAGCAGAATCGTGGTGAGTTCAAAGACACACTCAAGTGGGAGATCTGAATTTTTTTAAAAAGTGAATATATTAACCTGGCCAAATCAGATGTTCTCTTTGATACCACGCATGAAAAGAAAAGCCAGATGAGTCAGGTAGTTGGCTTTGTTTTTGTTTTTTTTGTGATCCTGAATAATTCATATCAAGATGTCTTTTGCCTTTCGAAGGCAAATGTGTTTGTTTTGCAGTGGCTTTTTTTTTTTTTTTTTTTTAAACCTGATAAACTTCAACAGATCAAAAGATACTGCAGCATAATTTTTTGATAATATTCAAAACCCGCCAAATGACATCAAAGAGACTTGCTAATGTTAGTTTTTAAGACGCGTTGAAAAGTTTCTATGGAGTCAGCTGTCTTTTGCTCACTTGCATTATTGTCTTCTTCAAGTGATTTATTATGCAGCGCATTCAGTACATACTCGAAATTGCAATTGACTATTCTGTCTACATGAATTATTAATCGGTATTGCAGTAAATGGTGAAATAGCCCTGCAAAATGATATTGTGTAAAATAATGTACTTTATCTACAGGTTGCCAGTATATCAGAGAATCTGTTTTTAATGCCCACATACCCTTCCTCTAAGAGAATGTCTGTTTCCTTCCCATTAACCTATGACTGTTTTAATATTCCAACTCCCATCTTTAAAGTCTTGACATTTCATTAGCTCTCTCAGCACATTCAACTGGTCTCAAGTCAAAAAAACCAGAATGAGAAACAATTTTACGAGCAGATCTCCAGTTGAAGGTGCTGCAGATATAGCTATGGGATAGTGTTGCTGTTTTTACTCTTTGTCCTGTCTTCCTTTGTTTCCGCAGGTCTTCCTATCCCCTTTTCCTTCCCTCCACCTTGTTCTGTGGCCCGTGGCTCTTTTTATTGCCGGGGTTGCCCTCTCTCCCTCTCACAAACCTTGGCCTCCTGCTCCTCCTCCTCCTGCACTCTAATGTAGTCCTGGGTTAATCTTCCTCCTCTTACACCTCCTCTTTACTCCTCCTACTACTACTCACCTCCTCCTTGCAAGCCTTCCTGTAGTCCTCCCCCCCCCCTCCACCACTCCCCTTCCCTCTCCTAGCTGGCAAGCAATGCTCTCCCAACACTGCCACAATGTTGACTAAATTATGTTCACGGTTTAGTGCGAGAAAGATTTTGCGCGCCTCGACATTTGAGTTCTATGGAGACAGTTTTTTGTGGGCATTAGTCATGTGCAGTCCCATGCAGTCCATCCCCCACTGTTGCTTTCAACACACAGCCACTGGCTCTACAGTAGGTGGTTGTTGTAGTGCACCCTGTCATGGTTTCCGAAATGAGAAAAAGCTTGTACTTTGAGTTTTAGAATTTCCCCAGTTGTACAAAAACTCTGTCAGAGAATACTAAGACCTCACAGACCGGCTTTTTTGAAAGCGCCTCGGTCTTTTCTTCTTTTTTTCAGTTATTTTCAGTGGTTTGGTCACGGCAGGTGCCTGTTTTGGATGAGATGGTACAAGTCAAGCGCTCTGTTCTCCCTAGGAGGACGTCATGTACCCACATGCTCCCAGTGGTGGAAAGTAACTAAGTACATTTACTCAAGTACTGTACTTAAGTACAATTTTGAGGCACTTGTACTTTACTTGAGTATTTCCATTTGATGCTACTTTGTTCTTATACTCCACCACATTTTAGAGGGAAATATTGTACTTTTTACTCCATTACATTTATTTCACAGCTATAGTTACTAGTTACTTTTCAGATCAATATTTTATATTTAAAACATTTGATCATCTTTATAAAATAACTATAAAATAGCATTGTTATAGATTAGACTACCCAAAAGTATAGCTAAATTGTTAAGATTAGCTTCACGTTGACAACTTTAAAACGCTGCTTATTAGGGATGGGCATTTCAAGCAAAAATACTATTCGATATTCACTGGGAACTATTCGAGCATTCTTCGAAGATTTTTTTTATAATTTAATGACTATTCGAAAATTCACAAATCATGACCCATCCCTACTGCTTACATGTACATGTATGTCAATAAATCAGTATTAATATTCCAATAATTTATGAAAAATATAACTCTCTAAATGGGGACAGTTTGCATAATGAGTATGTTTAGGTTGATACTTTAAGTACATTTTGCTGCCAATACTTATGGACTTTTACTTAAGTAAGATTTTGAATGCAGGACCTTTACTTGTAATGGAGTATCTTTACATTGTTGTATTGCTACTTTTACTGAAGTAAAAGACCTTAGTACTTCTTCCACAACTGCATGTTCCATTTCAGAATGAGCTCCTCATCCTCGTCCAACAGCAAGCACAGCAGTCGCTGACTTTTTCTGGTTCATTTTTATTTTCAACAACGTTATTCCCTTTATTACTTCAGGTTAGCTAGCTAACACTAATTAGATAGTTGTAAGTTGTTGTCAAGCTTTTTGTTGCATAACAACCAGAATAATGTAATGCTCCTTGTGCCTCTCTCTGTTACCAGCGACGCTCAGCTGAGCTTTGTGTTTGCACAGGAGAAAAAAGCTTCCTATCTGATCACAGCCTAAGATATCGGATAGTAGTTGTGCAGGTGACACTGAAGGATAAGTTTGGAGATTTTGGACCTGTATATAATTTGTCTCATACCTGTAGTACTTGGACCCACAGAGCATATTGACTCCAGTCAGCTCTGTTGCCTCTTGCTGCTAACAATGAGTCCAAATGGTGTTTGTCAAAATATCTCCAGAAAAGCCAGTCTGTGAAAACCATATGGCGACTAACCGATGTATTTCTATCAACAGCCCAGAAAGCAGCACACCGCACCATTTCCACTCAGTGGATCGTCTTCTACCAAACTCTACTGTTTACAATCTGACCTGACTAGCTCTAGATCTAGATCACTCCGCCAGTAACGCACTTTCACCCCACAGCAGTCTGTGCTGCAGCAGAGAAAAATAGTTCTGTGATTTCCTGATCAGTGAAAGTGTTTGTAATGGGAGAACTGTCTCATGTTTACTCTCAACTCCCCTGTGGAGATTACAAATGGCGCCACCAAAGTTGACAAATGACAAACCCCATTTGGACTCATTGTTAGCAGCAAGAGGCCTAGCAGTGGAGCTTGCTGTTTCAACCGACAGCTGCCTCAGGTCTAAATACTATAGGTATGTAAGAGACAAATTATATATAGGTCCAAAATCGCCGAACATATCCTTTAAGAAAAGTTGGGAGAACATTGCACGTCAGTCAGGCAGTATATTACCCTTCCTATCATTATTCTCTATCAACAAACTCTCTCTTATCTTACTCTGATTCCTTCCTGCCTTTGAACTTGGTGAGCGGACGTTCAAATGATATCACGGTCATATTATGGTCAGGCTTGACCTATTTATATTTCCGAACTGCATAGGAAGTCTTATATTAAAATTAGCACTTCAGATTTTGCTATGCAGCCCATTCCAAGAGGTAGTGGTCAGTGAATGTAGACGTAGCGTTATAGGTGAGCGTTTTTCTGTTGGTAATACTGACCTACTAGATTTTCTTCATATTATGCATGCTCATGTCATGTAAGGCTCCTATCAATAGACCTTCCTGTCAACATGAAGACTGAACAGATTTT
Organism: Centroberyx affinis; assembly: GCF_046629955.1. NCBI lineage: Eukaryota > Metazoa > Chordata > Actinopteri > Beryciformes > Berycidae > Centroberyx > Centroberyx affinis. The sequence continues at coordinate 94,934 of NW_027281709.1, forward strand.
TGGATTTTGTTTATTTGTTCCCCCAAGAGATGCAATACTGTACAATGTTTTTCATGGGGAATTTAGCATTTGACCTTCTGCAAGATCACATCGCCACTTCTTCATATACTAGTTAGAATTCCATAAAGTAAATGCGTAAGATGCAAAAATTGGATATTTCTTTTATTTTGTGACATCATCATGGTGCTTGTGTTCGTATTTGATGTTGTGTTCAGCGGTTACCTGCCATGATAAAAATGAAAACACCATGAGAGTCTTCACACTTTCATTTCCAAAGACTTCCAAAATGTGCTGTATAGTTTGTTGGTAGTCCTCAGCAAGACATTCGGACGAAACCCGCTCACCAATTGCACTGGCTCAGATCCCTTTTCCCTAACTCCCTCTACTTACCTTCCCCTCCCACTAAATTAGAAAACCATATTGTCTTTTGAAAACACCAAAAAGCACATCAGACACATCATTACTGAATTAGAATACCAAATTACTAAGAATGTCTAAATTACACATAGGTAAGAACACCAGCCAGATGATTGTGCTTTTACAAAAAAAAAAACATATTTGCTTACTGTGTGGCAAATTGACCAGGAGGACTAAAGTTTGTCTTTTTTTTTTAATGCACTGTTGTTTACAGGGAGAGAGGGGCAAGAAAGGCAACAGGGGGGCCAAAGGGGATAAGGGAGACCAAGGAGCACCTGGATTAGATGCCCCCTGTCCGTTGGTATGTCAGTAGTCCAATGTGTAACCAGGAGGCAGAGGGAAGGAACGCTGCCATAGAATACATTACAACCCCATAGTACTTCAATTCCCCCCAAGGGTTTTGTATTCTGAAGTTGGCTTCCTTTTGCCTCAGTGGTTCTAATAAACCTCAAAGAGGAGTTTGGTCCAAGCGTCCACTCAAGTAGGGAAATCTGAATTTGACATTTGAACCTTTAAAAAAAAAAAAAAAGGCAGTATAAAAGCAAAGGAAAATTGCTTTATCAGTTGAAAGATGGTTGGATGAACCACCAACAGTGGACCACAGACCGTAACTCTATCTGAGGAACCTTTTTTTCCAGGGCTGAGACGGACAGGAACCAGGCAGCCACTGCTGATGAGTAGCAACAGATATCAAAGCTATAAGTGGTTTTGTCATTGAGTTTCAGCCTCCCTCCTACAGCTCTGCAGCCTTGTCCTCCATCTTAAAACAGACTGGGCAGGTTGAAGACAAACCGTCGAGCCCAATGACGACAATCCGCAACCTCGCACTTCCATTTCTTCAAAACCTTTGGTACCATCCGCCCTTCTCCAAGGTTTATAAGTTCTGAGGTTGAGTCGTAATGCCGTCGTCAATGCAGCTTGGAGTTAGTCTACCTTGCTGTCATCATCTAGACCTCAATGCTTTATAAACCTTGCCATCTCAGCTCAGTGCGCCCAGTTCCTGTCAGTCCCAGGTTGCCTGCATGTTTAGGCCAACCTGCGTCCAATCTGCCAGCGGACAATCTGCAGATCCTCCTGCCAACAAGCAGCGGAGGTTGAACACTCCTCTGCTGCCCAAGAGGCGCAAAGCACAGATGTTTAAATGGTTGATTTCACAAACAGGGTTTCCGAGGCTTTAAGGGGGAGAAAGGTGAACCGGGCTTGCCAGGCCTGGACGGGCTGGATGCCCCTTGCCCTGTGGTATGGTGCTCTCTCTCCCTTCCCCGTTTCCCAGCATGCCTTTAGCTGTCCCTAACCACACCCCTAACTACACCCTCTCAAACGTTGCACTGTAGGGTTACAGAGACGTGTGTGTTTGCATGGAAGTTAAAATGTACTCACTGTAGTTAATCATTGGTTTGTCCCACCCAGTAATAAGCCCAGATTTTCTCTCTATAAAATTTGTGACTCTGTATTTCTACACTAAAAAATGTTGTTTAATCATTTGAGATTAACATGCATTTAACACAACCTCACAACTTCTGATCATAACTTACAATTTGAATCATTACTATATATTGCTATACCTCTCTACATTAACTTTGCATGCTGCTGTATGGATGTGACCTAATATCACCAATAACATAACCAAAAAATCCCAATGTAAAGATTTATCCCAGTCTAAACAAATATTTTTAAATCGCACTAAGAGCCTTACTAGATAATCCTTGTTTCCTCTGATATCTCTTGCATGGAGCACCAATCTTCCAACCTTTTTCTTCCTTCTTGAGGCAAGAGAATACCACAAGTTGTCAAAGGTCCAGTAGATTCTTTTGGACAAAGCAAGCCAGAGCCTTCACATTAGCCTGGATAGCATCATTACATCACAATTCATTTTCATATTTATTGGCTAGTTTATAGAAAAGGTTTGATTTTGGTATTGTAGCATGAGCATGGTTCATAAAGCTGGTAAAGAGAAAGAGATTAACAAAGTAGCTCTGTTCAGTTTTTAAGGTTCTACATGTATCATTTTTAAACATCAATATATCATTGTCAAATGAATTGTGATACTTTGGTATAATTACCGTAAACAAATGAGACCATCACACCAGTGGTATTGTTAGTGTTTATCAAAATTAAGACCAAATGTCCCATAAACCCTGTTGCTTCCCCCACACTGCACATTGTTTTGTGCTGTAAAGCAATCCAACAGATTTCCCGCCAAATCTGTTTGATTCGGAAGGTAGCTTCCTATGTCCTTGATATCTAACTAGGAACCTTCCTAATAAAGTACCTTTTTTGACTGTAGTTAACAGAGAAATAAATTGTCTGAGAAAGCCTTCCTAGGCAGTGTCATGTGACTGCAGTTAACATTACACACAGCCAGTATGAAATTGATTTTTTCAAAACAGATGAAAAGAAATGATAAAAAAAATAAATAAATGCTGGCTAGCTTTGTGTACTTGTTGGCTCTGAAATATAAGCCATGTCATTTTTATATATACATTGGATACTGCGCACCCAGTTAATTTATCACCAACAAACTAAGCCTTGAATAGGCTCTGCTGCAGTAGTAACATTACCGCTAGCTAAACTACTCCGCTAAAAGTAATTTCAGCGGCATTACAGAGACAATTGAATATACTAAACTGAATCAACAGACCGAAATGAATTGAAAATATTAGATGTTTTTTTTATAGTCATGTTTTGGAAAACTTTTTGTCAAAGCGGGGACTTCTGTCCACCATTAGGTAGCATTTCCAGGCAGGAAGTCGAAATTTTCAAGTTGTAGTACTGTCATTCAGTCAGGACAAATACGAAGCTTCCTTCCTGATTTTGAAGGAAGCAGTTCCTTGGGCAGAGTGGGAAATCCCATAACACCTTGCAACATCAGTGAAGAACAAAACTTCCCCAACATCCAGAATAATTAAATAGGAAGCTTTCTTGGTTTTGAGACCGAGCCGATGTAAAATGCAGTGTTGAGGCCGGAAGAAGCTGCCAGTCTTTCGGTGATGGTCTCATTTGTTTACGTAATTATGCAGTGCTAATAGGGATGGGACGCTATGTTTATCTCATGATATGATTTGATACGTGATATTGGGTTCACGATTCAATACAACCATGATACGATGTAATAAATAAAAGTTCAGTGACAACAAAGAACGACTGTGCAGAATTATGTCTTTCTAGCAATGGCATTGGCTTGCTAGAATGTAAACAATTTTAATTTGGACGGAGAGTTTGTGAAATTGCGATGGGCCAGCCATGTGATTTGTGATTACTACAGCAGAATAAAATGTAGCGAATATCGCAATTAATTTTCCTGCCCCACGATACGTATTGTCACATTTTTGTATCACGATATATTGAATTTCGGTATTTCGTCCCATCCCTAAGTACTAATGTCTCAAAGTTTGTAATTCTTAGTTAAAAATATTACGGTAAGGAGAATACTAATCTAGACTGAAATAGTTTTTTTTCTGTGGCTTTGGAAACTGCTGTTGTATGCGTTGTAATTTGCTTTATGCTTGCATGATTATATAGTTATTGTCTGCAGCATACAGTGTCTCTCTTCCTCACATGTTGTCTTTCTTGCTCCAGGGTGACGACGGCTTACCTGTACCAGGATGTTGGAATAAAGTGAGTTTGAGAGTTTGACGTTGTGTTTTAGCTGCTCATCATTGTGGTAGGACACCAATGCTAACTTCACCGAGGACATTGCCTGAACTAACATTTTGTATTTTGCCTTTTGCTTTCTCTTTGCAGTGACGATAACTTTGGAATGGCATGTGTGATTGTACATAGAATATTTATTTTTTTACTTTCTACCTGCTCTGTTATACTTGGAAAAAAAAAAAAACATAGAAAATCCTAAAAAAAAGATATGGCAAGATTTTTGTACAGATTGTTTATTTTTTAATACTTATGATAATGTTTATGTATTGGATTTTTATATCTATGCATTATTTTAATATGGTTGAATAAGGAAAAATTATAATGTGGCTACATATGCATGATATTTGTGCATAATGTGAAGTGGATATTGCCTATTAACTTATTGTACCATGTTGTTTTGTTCTGTTGTAAAAGACCATGCTGCACTGATTTGTGGGGCTGGAAAGATGAAGTGTTAGCCTTTTGAAATTCTTAGTTGAACTCTCCTCTTTGCGATAAGATGTTTTACAAAAAAAAAAAAGAAAAAAGAAAAAAAAACATGCACAAGAGCTGCAAGTATTGGTGTTACACATTAACAGTGACAGAAAGCACTGGTTAAAGTCTGCACTTTCAATTTTGGTCATGTGCTCATACAGTACCGATAAACATCTTCTATACATACAAGCCTCAAAGATTTTATTATATTTAAGGCTGTCACCAGATGAAAATATTTTTTAGACTGTTAATACTGTTAATAAAAAAAATAAAAATAAATAGAATTTGACAATACTGATACCGATATTTTTTGACTGAAACTGCCAATAGCCATTAGTTTGTGCCAATATTCAAGTTCTAACCTTTTTATGCCAAAATAAATAAATAAATGAATTAAAGCAATCTATTTGATTATTCTCAGGGTGGAAAAGTCTCTGAAACAGAATAGACCATCATGGAACACTAAAAAAATATATTTTTTGAAAGCTCAATATCAGCCTGATAAGTTGAAAAGAAGAAAAAAGATTTGTACATATACCGAACAAAAATATAAACGCAACACTTTTGTTTTTGCTCCCATTTTTCATGAGTTGAAATAAAAGATCTAAGACTTTTTCTATGCACACAAAAGGCTTATTTCTCTCAAATTTTGTTCACAAATTTGTTTAAATCCGTGTTAGTGAGCACTTCTCCTTTGCCAAGTTAATCCATCCACCTGACAGGTGTGGCATATCAAGATTCTGATTAAACAGCATGATTATTGCACAGGTGTGCCTTGGGCTCGTCACAATAAAAGGCCACTCTAAAATGTGCAGTGTAGTGTAGATATATTTACCAATATATTTGTGCATATGGCTGTGATGGGCTTCTAATTCTCCAGGAAATACTTTGTTGATTAATCAGTCATGAGGGGACAGCCTTAAATTCAGTCTCTTTGGCTTGGTTTTCATTTTTTCACGAGGGAATAAAGCATTCCGGACAATCACCCTTTGCTGTTAACATCTCTAAACTGAACATTCGTATCATGGGGAGGAGGGTTTCAACCGAGATCGCCTAACCATTTGAAGCTTTGAAGACAAGGCATGAAAGCAACTGAGAAATGCGCATTTCGTTGTACAGCCAGAAACCAACATCTCTTACGTTTTAGCTTCTTGTCAAGTATAATCCTTCTGGTCTCAATTTGTTCCAAGTTAATTGTAAATAGTTTTGCCAACTGTTAAGGGCAGCCACCTCCTGCTTTTGACTATCAGGCTCTCTTTAACTATAGTGTGTAGATTGTTTGTTTGTTTGTCTTCTAATCTGTGGCACAGTATACAACCCGTAAAACATTTTGTTGGATGGAAATATTGCTGCTCACCCTAAGGCATGCTGCTGCAACAGCCACATCGCCTCATCCATTTCTATTGATATGAAGAAAGCTGTAACCTGCTTGGACAATGAAGATCTTTTTTTTTTTTTTTTATCAAGCACCAGAAATTCTAATTCACAAGCCTTTTTGTATGGAGTAGCTGTGCTCATTAAGCTAACCTCATTAACTGTGTTACAAAGTGAATCAGTGTTGAAGAAATGGATGAGGAGGGACCGGAGTGGAGCTTGATCCATTTCTATGCTGCTCGTAGAAAAAAAGCTTTGTTTGTGTTTTGCTCTGCCTGGATTTTGTTATTGCCACAAGAGATTGTCGGATCCTTGCCATCAATAAAATATTCATCATGTCCCGTTGCTGTTGAGCACCGCATTAACTTTTGCCTTAGTCACATTTGGCACAAATACGCAAGGATGTGACATATGTCCAGACATGTTTTGTGCAAAATGTTGACTGTGTTCAAAATGACAATCAGAATTAAACATACATTTCTAAGGATTGTTTTGTATTGAAAATATTGATTTATACTTTATGACATTAGGGGAATGGAGTCATTTTGATTCAGGGACATTTCCTGTCTGAATTCCAGCTGCTGTAAATGTTTCTTGTTTTGTATGCTTATATCATACAGACTATCTATACCATTATTGGCTTAAATATATTTTGGTTAAGCAACAACGCCATGCAATGGATTGCATTCTTTCATATTTCCCAGTGATTGGAGCCCCCCGATTGCTGAATAAAGATAGAAACACTATACAGTAATCAGTAATAAGTGTGATATAGCTATTTAAAGCTGTACTAGGCAAGAGTTATCTAGAATGAACAAAATGAAATTCTGGTGTCAGGTTTGGTCACTGGCAGGAAATCCCCACCTAGGATGTGACGAATTGAAACTGAAGAGCGGTGTTGACATCTTCAAAATTCAAAATATAGCTATTTAAAACCCTATTCGGATGGGATTAGTCTTCAGGACAACATACATAAAATAATTGTAAACACTAATGTTAATGGATAAAAGATCTCTGTGATCAGTCTCTGTAAATTACAGAGATAGGAGAGTCTACTCCATTTTCAAAAAAATTCAATTTCAGCTTGGTGTGGTTTTGGTAGTTTTACATTAGTTTTATTTAGTTTCAGTTCTAGGTTTAGTATTTTTGCTGTTTCTGAAGGTTTAATGATACACGTTCAGAACAGGTCTTTTGTATGTATTTGCAACAGTTATTGTGTAATACAAACAATAAACCATAAATGATTTTACAAATTTATTTACGTTAATCTTTCAATTAGCATTCAGAATAGCCAAAATTCTCCACTCAAAATGAATTATCTTTTTTTTCCTGAAAAAAAAACTAAAAACATTTCACCTATGTTTATTTTATTTTAGTTAGCTTTACAAGTAGACAGGATGGTTGTAGTTCAGTTTTCATTTTTTCACAGGGTCTAGTTTTTTATTTTTATTTCAGTTTATTTTGTTTAATAGCTAGTTTTCGTCTGTAGTTTTAGTTTTACTCAGCGAGATTAAAATTACAGACATGCTCCAGTAATGATTACATTACCACACCTCCATGTGTGAAACTAATCCTAATATTTGTTTGTTAATCGTCTGTCATGAACTGCTAACCTGTCTATGATTTGAAGGTGAATTGTTTTGTGTGCCTCACCGCATGAATCGAATGAACTGCCTGAGGTGAGTTGTTTTGAGCTGTTATGGGTTGTCCATACAATATTCGTGGTTGAGAGGCTAGATAAAAAGGATCAAAATACAAAATTGTTAAATATTAACAATATTTACGCTATTTAAATTTAAAGGAAAAATCCACCCAAAAACACTTTAACACTGTTGAATAGCCTACAGCGATTGGTGATGTAGCCTATACTTGCATTAATGACAAAATACCATTATGTTATTCGGCGGTGTATTTTTCTTATTTCTGTGGATAACGTAGATGACATGACGTCATGTCCAGATATTTCCAGCAGCTACAATGGAGTTTGATAGCAGAAAAAATGTTCAGATATCTAAAACCGGTAAACGGTAAACGTCAGGTTTTGGTGTCAGTTCCTCAGAAAGAGCGAGGGCTTCTTTCTAGAGCTGGCATTTTACACCAAGAGATGTTCAACAATCACACAGGGAGAAATCCATCGTAGAAGAGGAGAGAGATCAATTTCTCTACTGTAGCCTCAACAGACCAAAATGGAATGCAGTCACAACTTAAAGGATAAGGTCGCCGATTTTGGACCTACTTATAATTTGTCTCTTATACCTGTAGTACTAGGACCCACAGAGAATATTCACAGTCAGCTGTCGGTTGAAACGGTGAGCTCTGTTGCTAGGCCTCTTGCTGCTAACTAGCAGTCCAAACGAGGTTTTTTCATATATCTCCAAAAAAGCCATTTGTAGGCACCACAAGGGACTCTAGAATAAACAGAAAAGTTACAAAGTACATAAATGAAAATTAGCTGTTATACCCTGACACAATTCCGCCATTACAAACACTTATCAGGAAATCACAGAACTATTTTTCTCCACCGCAGCACAGACTGCTGTGGGGTGGAAGGTTGTTCCTGGCAGAGTGATCTAGTTTTGGACTGTCAGGACAGATTGTAAACAGTAGAGTTTGGTAGAAAACTATGCACTGAGTGGAAATGGTGCAGTGGTGCTGCTTTCTGGGCTGTGGATAGAAATAACACTGGTTGGTTGCTTTTTTGGAGAGACAAACAGTTTGGACTCATTGTTAGCAACAAGAAGCAATGGAGCTCACTGTTTCAACTGACAGCTGACTGGAGTCAATATTCTCTGTGGGTCCAAGTACTACAGGTATGTAAGAGACAAATTATATATAGGTCCAAAATCACCAAACTTATACTTTAAGACATGTTGTGTTTTGAGTAAGGGGTGCAGTTGCATTCATAGCAACGTGCCAATGTTCACAAGTAGTTGGCTAGATAGCTATATTTAAATGGCCATATGGCCACCTTTGATTGAAGGCAACAAGTTCACGTCTCTTCTCAGGTGGTTGCGAAAGTCATTCTGGGAAACATAGGAAATCACTAACTGAAGTTGAAGTAGACGAAAATTGCAGCACTTCATCACAAAATAACTCCTGGAATGCATTGAACATCAACAGATTGGTGATATCTAACCTTTAATTCATGAGGAATGCGAATACTTTTTGCTAATGTGTCTGAACCAAAATGAATCTATGTTTCAAAGGGTCAACATCCTTTCCAACTGGCCAAGAAGTAGGGCTACCAGAGAGTCTCTTGACGATGCCTTACCCAAAGCTGCAGTGAGGAAACTTGAAGACGGTTGGAGATATCTTTGAGTTTTTACCCAAACCTGGGGTTGCCATTTCAAGGATTTTCCAGGAGACTGGACACAGGGCCAGTAACATTTGGAGGCTCCAGTGGCAGCAGTGACTTCAATAAGACTGAAAAGTAGAGGATACCCGCCATCCTTTTTAGTTCTTCGTCGAAAGGCTCCTCGGACGGGAAAGCCATCCCAGCCGCGGGGAGATACCGACGTGTTTCTTTGAGTTCATACACTTTATGCTTTGATCTATTGAATTTTTGCCACGTGAAAAGCGAGGCACGGACACTTTACCACGTGCGATTTCCTGTGTTTTATCCGACATCAACGCTGTAACTGTGATTAAGAATTCAGAGCAGCTCACAGAGCAGCTTGATGCCGTCTCTTCGTGTTCGCGTGTTTCCACGAAAAAAAAGCCAAAAACAAAGGGAAATGCTCTTGATGATTCCTTATCGATACGATCCAACTCACTGCCTTTTTCGAAAATCCCTTTGCCTGCAGCTATTAAATTCTGTTTGAGTTATTGTGCTGCTAAGGAAATACTTTGAAACCAGCATTACACCATCGTTTCTACATGCCTGGTCACATGTTACATTTTATTGACTTTCCTGTGCTTGGGTGTCAGAGGACACCACAAATCAATGCTGTAATTGTAAGTATTGTACAATATAGAACAAACAACATGCTATGTATAAAAGTACTCACTCTTTGTATATAGAATACTTTGATGAAACATGATTTTACATACAGAATGAGCATCAAAATTCTCAATGTTAACTGCAGATTAAAGCTGCAATTATTTGGATGTTTCGATTATGTTTTCCTGATGCATTTGTCATTTTTAGCCTGTTTTTCACCCAAAATTTGACCGGCTTTGTCATTTTAACAAACATTTTCACTGATTTGACTCATATCTATACATCCAATATCCACCAGACGTGAGATACAGTGCCTATACATATTTGTCGTTTTTGACTCTAAATAACACGGCAGCGGTTAAAGGTGCATTTCAAATAATTTATTACTTTGTCACTCTGACTATGGATGGATTTCGAGTGAAAACTAAAGTCGGAATATTTTGAATGGCTGTTACTGTGCATGTACATCTGTGTTGTAAAGGAAAAAGTGATGCCCTTTAGCAGTATGTTACACACAATCTTTACTGTTTCATTGCAAATCCAATGAGCAGAAGCATTCCTTATGTCATATTGACAACTGCCTTGTAAACAGACCTGGGTCAAAATGGTATTTAATTTTTTGTTTTTGTGTTTGTTTCTTTTTTTTTTTTTTTAATTTTTCCAGTATTTGACTTGTTCTTGCGTTAGGTCTTTATTCATCTGGCGGGGATGAGTTTGTGTTCAAATAACTCCTCTACCCTTTTCGTTACCTCGCCAAAATGCATCGTGTAGCAGCTTGAAATTTTATGAGATTTAATGAAGTTGGTTCAACAGCAAACAGGTGGAAATGCAGGTTAGTCCCCCAGGTTAGATGCTAAATGCTAAAATGAAAATCTGTCTTCTTTTCTCTCCAATTCATTCAAAAGACTGAGGCCTTTAGGTTTTAGTAGGGTGAGATGTAACTCTATTGTTTTTAATATATTGGAGAAAAGTTGTACATAAGAATTAAGTTATGCTGAAAATCACACTGAGCTAAATACCAATGTCACAATTCGGTAGTAAAAACTTGTTTCAAAAGTAAAAAAGAATAATATTTCAGAAAAACACTGAACCAAAATTTGGCTCTAAATTGTATTGTTCCAAAGTTATTATATACATAAGTAAGACTCATCAGATTCACCAGATAATTTACTTACAGAACATTAGATTTTCTTTCTGCTGTGATCTTCACATTTGTATTTTGCACAAAGATGGAACTAACCCACACTTTAACTATTTCACTTGCTTTATTTACTTGGTTTGCTATACATTTCCCAACTGACAAACCGTTTCTGTGTCTTGAACCTATACAGCAGTTACTGTGTTAATTCAGTATGACCGTGTACTCTTCATGTAATATACTGTAACTATAGGCATCACAAAATGTTTTGATGCTTGAATTCAGGTTACAGAATATGGATTTTTGTTATTTAGAAAATGCCTTGGCCCTTGTATATATAGTACATAGATTTTTTTTTTTTTAATCTTTTGAACAGACTTTGTGAACTACTTTTGATTTAGTTCAAACATTGTTCTTTTAAATACAACTAGGGCATGAAACTAACTTGTGATCAACTGCAATGGCTTGTGAAAATGTATTTTTCGCAGCTGCTTTTAGAAAACACTAGGATGACTGAACACAGGCTGACAGACATCCCAGCAACATTTACCCGCATTCATTTCAAACCCATCAGCTGTCTCATTTTATATGAAGAGTACACCGATCTTTTTGGTTTTGTATCAAATGTTAAGCTGGAATTGTGTAGTGTTTCGTCGGCGTTACAGATTCGTCGATGCCAGTCTGTGCTCCATGCATTCTTCACATTACTTGAGGTTTTAATAGGCATTGTAAGCACATTGTAAGGACATTACAAGTGCATTGTGATCTTTATAATCACAACAAGCTCTACACACATTGTGCATAAAGTACTTTCTGGAGTGGCTTTATCGCTACATTTCCACTTGTGTCAGATTCATGTTTTCAAATGTCATAATTCATGTAATTTAAAGTAAAGTCACCAGCTATCTGTCCGTTATATGCTGCTTATGATGTACTTATGCCTCACAATGCTGTTCAAGTAGTGTTACCCATTCTGTTTTGTATGAAGCAGGTGCACCATCTTTTCTTTAGGTCATCATTGTTTATATTTAAATTTGGGAAGTAAAGCAGATTTAGGAGCACAAAATGAAACTGTTGAGTAAACACATTTAGTCTGCGTTATCTTAATAGTTTTAAGTGTAGAAATCAAGATGTATCATTTTTTTTTTTGTTTGAAAATCTGTATTTGTCAGATTACTACAGTATCTGAGAATGGATATGAGGGCATTATATCAATCAATTTGCATGCTGATATTGTTTAGCCTTTACGAAGCACTATGTTGCATTTATGATCAACATTTCTTTTATATATATCTATATTGGTAATATAACCTGAGATATACATTTGATGCAGTTTCTGCACAGTATGAGGAAATCTGTCAGTTGAGTTGACCTTTAAAGGAATAGTTCACCCAAAAATGAAAATTCTGTCATCATCTACTCACCCTCATGCCAAATGAAACACAGGTGAAATGTGTTAGTCCATATAACACACAGGGAGGTTGCCAGCACAACTTGGTAGCAGCCTTCTCCAAAACAACTAAAGTCAGTGGGGACCAGTTCTTCAGAGTTCCAAAAAGACCTACAGTATATTTACACCATCATTTAGTGCAAATCTTAACTACAGCTGATTGATTTGCAACAAATAATGGTGTATAGGTCTTTGTATAGGTCTATTCACAGTGTGATTTTGTTTTGGAACTCTGAAGAACTGGTCCCCACTGACTTCAGTTGTTTTGGAGAAGGCTGCTATGGAGTTGTGCTGCAGCCTCCCTGTGTGTTATATGGACAAACTTCACCTGTGTTTCAACTGGCATGAGGGGGAGGAGATGATGACAGAATTTTCATTTTTGGGCGAACTATTCCTTTAACATTTTAGTCCATGCTTGCAGATTTCTGAAGGTAAGTGCTACTGGAACATTGAATTGAGATGTATAAGTTTGTTTCCCAAGATTCAATGTGAGTTCCATCCACAAGTGAGGTATTCAATGCGATCCACAGTTGAGTATCTTTTGGCTGAGTGTGGTGTCAGAAGTGAATGTTTATAAGGTAATGATGTTGTTTGTATTTTCCAAAAAAGATCATTTTTACTTTTTATAATCCATAAAACGGCAGCTTTCGTCACGGATTGCCAAGACAGATTCACTGTTCAGTACAAGTGAAATTTTCAAACAATTGTCACTGATTCAGAATAAAGAAATACATTTTCAGCTGGGTGGAAGTCATTCTTTTTTTTTTTTTAAATGTTGTCTTTTCCAACTCATTGAAACCGTAGTGAAGTGCCTGAAAACCACCAATATTAAGACCAAGCATCTTTTCATCATTGAGCTACATGCACATACAATATATGGAGGAAGTTAATGTCAGTATTACAAAACTAATTAAAAATGATAATGAAAATATTACAAAAACTTGAATGTTCTACATGCATTTACATGTATAAATACCCGCTGCTCAAACTTGGCAGGATGTATTGCCTAAATATATTTATAATTTTATTTTGATCTATCTATCTATCTATCTATCTATCTATCGCTGCCCTATCTATCTATCTATCTATCTATCTATCTATCTATCTATCTATCTATCTATTTATCACTGTCCTATCTATCTATCTATCTATCTATCTATCTATCTGTCACTGCCCTATCTATCTATCTATCTATCTATCTATCTATCTATCTATCACTGCCCTATCTATCTATCTATCTATCTATCTATCTGTCACTGCCCTATCTATCTATCTATCTATCTATCTGTCACTGCCCTATCTATCTATCTATCTATCTATCTATCACTGCCCTATCTATCTATCTATCTATCTATCTATCTATCTATCTATCTATCTATCTCTCTCTCTCTCTCTCTCTCTCTCTCTCTCTCTCTCTCTCTCTATCTATCACTGCCCTATCTATCTATCTCTCTCTCTCTCTCTCTCTCTATCTATCTTTCTATCTATCTATCTATTTATCTACTTATCAATGCCCTATCTATCTATCTATCTATCTATCTATCTATCTATCTATCTATCACTGCCCTATCTATCTATCTATCTATCTATCTATCTATCTATCTATCTATCTATCTATCTATCTATCTCTCTCTCTCTCTCTCTCTCTCTCTCTCTCTCTCTCTCTCTCTCTCTCTCTCTATCTATCTATCTATCACTGCCCTATCTATCTATCTCTCTCTCTCTCTCTCTCTATCTATCTTTCTATCTATCTATCTATTTATCTACTTATCAATGCCCTATCTATCTATCTATCTATCTATCTATCTATCTAGTTATTTAAAGGTTTATTGGTTGGGTTTTAAAGGTTTATTAACTTTTTATCTCCTAGCAAAAAAAAAAATGTATTTGTCAAACGCCTGAAGGCCACCAGGGGTTGCCAGATACTGCCACTTTGTTAGCAACATCCCCCCCCCACACACACACACACCCCTCTTGGGGACTTCGATTGTACAACAGCCCTCTCAACATAGATGAGATGTCATTGTGTTTGAGGACGGCGGCCGGGTGAGACGAGGTTGAAGGCTGCAGGGAGCGCACAGCTGTGAATAGAAAGTCAGCCTTTTACAGCATCAGGAATATTACTCTGAATGCTTTTCTCAGCCACACTGTAAGTAACAAGATTCTGTCTTTCTCGATAGAGGGACTGTATGGGGCAGTATGAGACTATAATTGAGACTATAATGTGTATAATGCGTCCATGGTAATTCCCAGTGAGCTAATACTACAGTGACAGGTGCAGGCTATGATGGAAATAAGTCATTTTAAAGAAATTTGCATAAGCACCAGTAATAATATGTGACATTTTGTTTAACCATGTGCACGTGAGTTGAATGTGATTTTTATAAAGGATACTGTCACTGGAACAAGGCTGCAGTTTCATCTAGTTTGAGTTGAATACCAGATATCTGACAAATTTGATTGGCTTGCACAACTTCAATCAGTCCAACAATCATATAATTACATGCACAGCGGTTGTCTCCTTTATGAACATGTGAAGCACTCAAGACGTCGAAGGCGGCATCGAGGCAGAGAGGGCAGCTTGCCCAGGCGCGGGGCGACCTCTCAGACAGTCACCGGGGTGAGTCTGACCGAAGGGCCGTTCCTATGGTGGCCAGCCAACGCCTGGCCATGGGCAACGGGTCGATAAAAGCCCCACGGGCTGAGGAGAACAGCTGCCTGGCCTCCACCCACGGGGAACCCCCCAGCTGGGACACAGAGCCCCTGAGGTTAGACGCTGACCCTATCAATGTGTATATTGTGTGTATTGTGTGTATGACATAAAAATCTGCCTTTTAATATATACATACACGGCCCGTCATAAGCTTGGACACACCTGATTGAATGTTTTTCATGATCTTAAAGCCATTTTGATCTGGCTTCTGCTTAAATGCTTGAAATTAGTTTCTTAGACAATATAAATAGTGAAGTTGATCCTATGGGTGAGTTTCTTTCCAAAGCCTTTGCCTTTCCATCAAGGCAAAGGGCGGCTACTTTAAAGAATCTAAAATAAAAGATAGCTTTGATTTGTTTTGCGTAATTCCATTTATGTTATTTCATAGTTTTGATGTCTTTGCTATTATTCTAAAATATGGAAAATACTAAGAATAAAGAAAAATGTGGTGTCCCTAAACTTTTGACGTGCAGTGTGTGTGTGTGCTGTGGATATTACATGATGTACAGCGAGTCCGAAAAGTCTGGAATCATCAAGGATAAGTAGGAGCATGTGTTTTTTTCTTGCTGCACTTGTTTTCCCCGCTCACACTAGTTGTCAGGATGGCTGAGTGGTTTCTGGTGTCTGAATGGAGGTGTGGGTCCAGATCCCGAAGCAGTTTGATACTTGTTTAGTTGTCCGTTTCCCTATGATTCCAGGCTTTTCGGATACCCAGTATAACCTGCTGTATATACAGTATACTATGTGCACCACTTCAATACAAAATCCTAGCATATTTAAAGGGGCATTCAATGATGCAGGTAAATGACATTTAGCAACCTCTATTGGTGACCAGTAGGAATTGCAATATTTATTTTCCATATATTGTATATTGTCTTTCTCTGTAGCCGAATTGACACAAACAATAAAGTCACATTTGCGCAATAGAGAGCAGTACGCTAGCTAATTAGAGCAGAGATTCAACAGAAACATCTAGCGAAGAGGTTATATATCACAACGCAAAATACTGGAATAATAAATCTGCTTTGTGATGTGCTTTTTTTGATTTGAGAACGAGAAACTGAAACTGAAATATGTTGTGGCATCGATGAGTTTTTGACAGAGCCAGAAAGTGATTTTTGAAAGTCAGAAATCTCAGAAGCTGGCCAAGTAATCACTGAGTCATTGGTATTGATCAACAACCATATCGACCATCCAGTCATTTTGTGCTATCCGGCAGTAGAAATCTCACTTATTGCACCTTCAAAAGTAGCCAGCGATTCAACTGATTGTGACCCTCAGGTTGCGGATCGCCCACCTAGAGGAGGAGCTGGCGCGCCGGGACCAAGAGTTTCGCGCCCAGGAGCTTCAGCTGCAGCACCTCCAGAGGGAGCTGGAGGCCAAGATCTCCCAGATCGACAAGCTCCAGGACGCCATCGGCTACAACAACAACAACCTGGGCCGCTCGCCGCCGGGCCGCCACAGCCACCGCCTGCTCAGCGTCATCGACCAGGGTCCCAGCCGCTTCCACAGGGTGGCCGTGGAGGTCCACCGCAGGCTCAAAGCCAAGGAGGGCGTCTCCGCCGAGCCCACCTCGGAGAACTTCTGCGGGGGGTTCAGAGCCACGCACGTGTCCGTAGAGAGGGCTTGTGTTCGCAAAGGCTCCCAGTAAGTTATTGGAAAAATGTCTCAGTGGTCCAATATTATTCAGTTTTTAAAATATACTATGGCTCAGGATAAGGATAACGTTCATGATGTTTTACAGATAAATGTAGTTATTGTATGAGTTTGAAGACTTAGGGTGTGTTCAGGCAATGCGTTTTGGGTACATTTTTTTTTTAGAGTATTTTATTTTGGTTTTTCAAAAAGTATACAAAACATACAGCCACACAATGACAATACAAAAACGTTCACAGTACATTACAGACGTCTCAAAAACAATTTAACAGACAAATGAGAGCTAGGTTAGCCTTAACCACAGTAGAATGTTCTTTTACAACACTAGTGTGGTGAGAACAGAGAGACCATGCAGATGATCATTCAATCATGTGAGATGGGAGATTCTCCATGTAGTTGATAAAAGGTTGCCATATTTTATAGGAAAGATGTATCTCATTCCTTAAGTGAGTAGGTTCATCTTTTCCAGAGGCATGCAGCTGTTCACTTCTGAGAGCCACAATCCAACTGGCAATGGGAGATCTGACTTCCATTTCATTGCAATGCATTTTTTGGCAATGGCCAGTAGGATTCCTGTGCCTTTTGCGTACATTTAAGCTCAGGGGGATCGGCACTCTGCTCTGCCAAAGTGACGCGCAACACATTTCATGAGCGCGCCATACTTGAAACTGCTTCTACTTTTGCGCGGAGCGTGTTGAGAGCGCGGCACGCCATCCACAGCTGACACGTCATCAACAAGGATTATCAAAACCTGAATATAAAAAGATAAGCCTGGCGGTGGGGGCTACCGGTGAATTCAATGAGGAGCTGGAGTGACCAAGCAACATAAACACTGAACGTTGTCTAATCCCTGACCTAAAAAAAAAAAAAAAAGCACTTCTAAAGTCCACGCACAGCAGGCATCGCTTGAACGCACCTTAAGTCCTCACAGGCAGAATGGTCACAATACTGGACCCTAATTGGCAGACAGCACCAGCTGCTGTAATTCATAAGAGGTAAACCTGCTGAGTGGAGGGGCAATAAGGTGTGTGTGTGTTGGGTGGGGGGTTTGATCATATATATATATATAAATAGAAGATAATTCCCTTGATAGGACCCCTCTAAGGTGACATGTCATGATAGACCTCCTAGCCTTAACCGACCTTAACAGACCGACGTTCAAACAGAGCCAGTAACCCTAAGTAGCAAAGCGGTGTTTGCCCCAAATGAAAATTTTCAACTTGAGCAATACATTCGTCTGAAACAGTAAAGTGACAGCCAATCAGCTTCAAGCAGGACTTGACGCCTGGAAATTTCTTGTCAATCAGAACTACTAATCATAATGACTGGACTATAGAAAGATGTCAACCAAAACCACTAATCATAACTGGACTATAGAAAGATGTCCAAAACCACTAGTAAGTAAGTAAGTCTTGAGACCGGTTGCGTTCTCAGTCTTGGTCTTGGACCTGTTTAGCCTTGGTCTTGTCTTGGTCTTGACCTCAAGTCTTGAGGTCAAGACCATTTTCTATTCTTTAATGAAGAATAAAAACTTTAAATCATGAATAAAAGGGTGAATAAAATTATTATTATCATTCATCGGCTTGATCACTCCGCACTGTTTACTGTCAGGAAGGCGGTATCCATAGCAGCCAGCCATGTCTGCGTCCTCTGTGGTAATCCAGTTTGAATTTACATCCAAAGTACATGAGTTTGTGAAAGGCGTAAAAAAGCGGTCCTGATCTTGATCTTGGTCTTGTACTCTTTCAGTCTCGGTCTTGTCTTGGTCTTGGCCATAAAAACTCTTGGTCTTGTCTTGGTCTTGGTTGGTATGGGTCTTGGTCTTGTCTTGGTCTTGACTGAGACGGTCTTGACTACAACACTGATGACTGGGCTATAGAAAGATGTCGACCAAAACCACTAATCATAATGGCTGGTCTGTTTCTGCTTTCTGGTATGATTTGATCGAACCTGTTTGCATGTCCACATGTCAGTTCCGCTGCTTATTTTTCCAAGTCAAGCAATCAAATTTGTGCAAGTGAAATGACATTTCAGCTCCTGTCTGCACTTTCAGTTTAGACATGGTCACACAGACTGGGCTTACTGAAGCATCACCAATGAATTCATATAAGTAAGGGAAAGTCAAATATTGAGTCCCATTGAGCAGCCTCGCTAGCTCAGACGCCATTCCATTTCTTCTCCTGTTATTATTTTATTATTATACTGTTTCTACATGTCGGCTTTGCACTTTCCACATAGGTTAATGGCAATCATTACATTCTGCAAACGCACGAACACCTTTGATTTTCTAAACGTTCTCATTGAAAGGGTTCGTCTCGCGCATCCCATCCACTGTGATCCTCCAAAGGGAACGTCATGCAGGCAGGAGGACAAGACGGCTCTGGCCAAGCTTTTGTACTGCCCCCCCAACCCCCAACCCCCCTGTTTGCAGATCTGAAAGCCTGTATTAGCATCGCGGGATAATAGGAAGACATACGAGGAAACAAAAGGCCATGGGATCTAAACGCATGGGCTGGGTCATTATAGGATTCAATTACACCACCCATGCTGCCTCCCCTGCCCGCTGCTCTCGAGCCCATTCAGCAGGCTCCTTTTTTGGTTAATGGACTGGCACATCATCTGTGTGATGTGGTAATCAGGGAGTCGCGCGCGGAAATCTGCAAGCTGAATTGATAGTAACTGCAGAGATTAATGCAGTGGCTTGGACCCAGGACCCAGATTTGCAAGATTTGTTATTGAGCAGCAACCGGTTTCATTAAATTCATCTGTCACTCGCCCTGCAGTATTCACATGTGACCAGATGTTGTCCTTTTCTCTGCTTATACTGTAGATTCTCTCCCATTGTAAACAAAATAAGCCTATAGTTGTTTTAAAGGATAATTAACGAACATTAACCTGTATTCCTACATGCCCTACAAAACAATTAACCATAGTAAATAGAATTGAAGTCACCATAGGCATTACAGGTACTGTATGTAATAAGGTAGAACTACAGTGTTGTGCAGTGTATTGACTCATTTATTCATCGTTATTTTTTTTTATCTTTTCGTGGCATATGGGTTTTTGAAGGCCAATGCCAACACATATTTTTGGACTGAAGCTGCCAATAGTCAGTATTTTGTGCTGATATTCAATATCTTTAAATTTGACAAAATATTGCAAAAACTCAATAGCATTCAGTGTTTCCATCAGAATTGTATTTTAATCAAGATGGAAAATCCTTTGAAACAGCATTTAGACCATGATGGGACACTAAAACTCCACCAGGATGAAACTGATGCTACTCCTACTATAGGGCTGAACAATTAATCGAAATTTGATCGAAATCACAATATGGCCTACTGCAATTTTCAAATCGCAGGAGGCGCAATATTCGTTAAAGGCGAAATGTGTGTCAAAATGCCATTTTAAAGTAAATATTGTGGTGCTGCAGAGATGTCCTGGCCTACACATCATATTCTGCAGACTTAAGAAAACATCTTTGTTTGCTACAGATCCGCGCAAAAATCACACCATAATCATTTTAATACGTTTTTCAATGAAAATGAGAATAATGATGTAAAAATTATCATTCCCTCTAATATCGCAAATCATAACGCAATTGCAATATCAGTCAAAATAATCGCAATTAGATATTTTTTCAAAATCGTTCAGCCCTATCCTACTACCGCTGTTAATAACAATAAGGTTGAAGTTACCAAGGGCATTACATGTACTGCATGTCATAAACAGTGCATTGACTCATTTCTTTAAAAGGCCACCAGCATATGAATAGGACTGCTTCACAACGCAAACAAACACCCAAAGTAATCCCTTATCTTATCCCTTTCCGACACTGATGTTCACTCTGAGCACTGAGGGAACATTGATTTCCTGGCCCAACAGAACCTTTGACCCTTCAGAATTAGAAAGTGACTTTTTGGCACTGTTTGTCTGTCTCACTCCTCCCTCCCCCAGTACCAAGAAGCTCATCAACGATGCCATCATGAACAACGACTTTCTGAAGAAGCTGGAGCCGCAGCACATGAGGGAGATGGTGGACTGCATGTACGAGAGGGTCTACACCGAGGGACAGCTCGTCATCCAGGAGGGCGAGCCTGGAAACTACCTCTACGTGCTTGCAGGTTGGATCAACATAATATCGGAGTTTCTTTGAACGTGGAGGTACATTTTGACAGCGGAGATATCTCGATTCTAAAATTCAGTAGAGCAGACAGCCTTCCTAGTGTCAGATATTCCTTCCATACTGCTTTATGATTGCACCAAAAACCTGGTTGAGTATTTCTTTCAAGAAAGTGTTTTTTTTTTTGGTTGTATTGTCAAAGATCAGAATCAGAATCAGCTTTATTGGCCAAGTATGTGCACATACAAGGAATTTGACTCCGGTTTTTCGTTGCTCTCAATGTACTTACACAGAATAAATATACAGTTAAAAACAAGGACAACAAGATGAACAGAGGTAAACCTAAACATTTAACTACTATGCACAAATTTAAAGAACACTGGAAGTTGTAAGCAAAGGACAATAGTGCAATGGTGCAGAGTGCAAAGATGCTGGAATAAATATGGAGTTGTGGGTATAACAAGTTACATTATATACATGAGTTATTACACATTACATACATTATACACAGATTATATACACATTAGAATCAAGAATCATCTTTAAATCAGATATTGTACAGATGATGATGATGATGGGGGAGGAGGAGCAGGAGGGAATCCCTGGTCTGGGCCTTTCACTCTGCTTTTTTTTTCCTCCCCCTTTGTATTGCAGTTAGGGTTGTGTGTGTGTGTGTGTGTGTGTGTGGTGTGTGTGCGGGGGGGGGGGGGGGGTAATTATATACATGAGGTAGGTGTATCAAAGATGTTGCATGGTGGTGTTTGTGGTCAATGTTGAACAGATTCATTCCATTTTTTCTGAATTTTGGATAGTAGATTTTTGGAGCCGTCGCCTCTTGGCTCTTCGAGTTGTTGACAAAATGCAGTATGGTGTTACAACTGGTACATTGTCACCCCTCTACTGATGCCCTTTACAGTGTGATCTCCTCATTTGCTGCGTTTTATGTTTCCGGTTTGTTTGGAACAAGGTTATTATGGTTTTGCATTTTTCATTAGTTTTTATTTTTATTTCGTTTTGACTTTTTGTTTTCAATTTCAGTTTAGTTGTAATTAGTTTTTAAAGCAGGTTTGCTAGTTTAGTTTAGTTTGTATTTTTTGAAAATGCTTAGTTTTTGTTTCGTTTTTATTAGTTTCAGTGTTAGTTTTAGTCTTTTTTTGTAATATGGGGTATTTGTCAGGGGCGAGATTCAAAAATTCAAAATACTAGGCTTATGTATGAAATAAATTGACAAAGACGAAAACTAAAGACATTTTCTCTATAATTTTAGTTTATTTTAGTTCGTTTTGTAAACACACAATACAATTTCAGTTAGTTATCGTTTTTTTGTAAAGCCTCGTTTTTATTTTTATTTCAGTTAACGCAAATGTTTTTTCGCACCTAGTTTTCGTTATTTTGTTAGTTTTCGTTAACGATAATAACCTTGGTTTGGAATAAACAGAAGAAGAAGAACTGGGTAGTCAGCATGAGCAGCGATAGCCACCGTGGCTGAACAGACAAAGAAAAGAGAAACCCAAACTGCATCAACAGAAACTCCAAGCTCCGCCCACACTGTTTGATTGACAGGTGACCTCTGGGAAGAGCAGTGCAGAAACACCACAGCAATGAATGCTTAACATCTACATTCATAATGCAGTCACACTCTTCCAAAACTTAAGTAAATATACCCAAAATTTAGACGATCAAATGAATTAGGATTGCATGTGTGACTTCCGTTTTTCCACATTTCCATATCTGCAGAGGGCTTGCTGGAGGTCATCCAGAACGGGAAGCTGCTGGGGGAGATGCGTCCCGGGACGGCGTTCGGAGAGCTGGCCATACTGTACAACTGTAAACGAACAGCGACCGTTAAAGGTGAGTCGCAGCAGCACTTCCCCTTTAAGAAGAACAAACCACCATCCACTGTCACATATTTCTAGTTTTCTCATCATCTCGCACAATGGGGATTATATGCATACATTCATTCCCAAGTGCTCAAGTGTGTATCATGTGTTTGACAACCGTACCCATGTATAAGAGAGACCAGCTGCTGTGCGGGACATGAGCAGATGAGAATTCACAGAGGAAGCTATTAAATTTACTTCAAAATTCATCAGCCGTATCTTATTTATCGACGCTATTCTGTCATACGCCATACTACAAACTGGCTTTTAATGGACCGTTACATACTACATGTGCACATAATATAGTGTAGGTATAAGGGTTAGACCGATATTGATATGAACACTGACAAAAATATTTTTTGGATAGAAGATGACAATAGTCAAGTATACGGAAGAGGATTAGAGCCACATGTGAACATTTTCTCAAATGCTCAAATACATTTTTCATATTTGGCCCTAATCCTCTTCCGTACAAGTATCTTTAAATTTCATTCGCTAACATTTTCATTCATCTAATATTGATGGCAAGCTGTTTTTCAGCTACTGTAATTGTAGCACCCTTAAGAATTTTATGAATATGGTTTTTGAAGGCCAATATCAACGCTAATATTTGGGGATTGAAATTGATACAACTATTCAGTGTTTCCCTAAAATTATTTTATTCTTGTCCCTCTGAAAAAAACCCTCTGAAACAACATTTTTCCATTGAAACCCAGGAAAATATTACTACTACTAATATACTATTATCACTACTACTAATAATAATATTCATGCATACTGGAATCTGATCAAAATGTCTCATTAGAAACAGTTCAGGTTAAAGTCTTCCCATAGACAACCACTGTCGTATTGATCAATTCTACAATAAATATGCAATCAATCAAACTGAATCATAACCTTAACTGAATCAAATATGTTACTTTACCCTTGGAAAGATCCAGAAGATCTCTGTGTGCCCAGTGCCCACAGTGACTTTGTACTGTATGTGTACTGGGTGTTGTTGAAGATTAATTTCATTTTTTGTTTCATTGTATGATGTATGAGGAACTAAGACTGCTTTTATTTGAGAAAATGCAAAACGAGAAGCCTGAGTTGTTCTGGTCAGGAGATTATGTTGGAGAAATGTTAAGTTGGAATGGTAAGTTTTTAGTGTGGCCAGTTTTATTGGGAAAGCATGGAAACTGAGAATGGAAAAGCTGTTTATTTGAATGTATCACTTTGATTTGTATGTTTTGATTATTATTTGTTTCTGGTTCTTGTTTGTTTGGCGGAACTCAACGTCTCTGTGTCTTGTAAGCCCATATGGGCTGGGCACCATGTGGTGCACCACACATTAATAAAAATCTATCTATCTATCATAACTATCATATCACAGGTGGATATTTAATTCTCAATAATATCGGCCCCATATGTCAGTGTAACTCTAGTATGTCCTATGAAACAAGTTTATTCATAAGGATCCTTCACCATTCTCCGTAACACTGATAATGTGATGAGGTAGACGACCATAATGGGATGTTAATGGTTCCATTCTGGTCCAGCTGTGTCCCAGTCTCAGATCTGGGCGTTGGATCGTCAGACCTTCCAGACGATCATGATGAGAACCACCCAGGCCAGACATGAAGAGTACTTCAGCTTCCTGCGCAGGTACAAAGCCTGAGAGCCTCGTCTCACCTATACACACACTGCTGCTTTCATCGCTCGAGCCAGTACAGGAACACTAGGAAGGCCAAACAGGACTGTTCTGAATTTAGAATTGCAATATCTCAGCTTTCCAAATGGCCATGACTTTTCCTAGACCAGATAACTTTGTAACATTTTCTAAATCACACAAGGAAATAGTACTTTTCATCATATTTACCCCCTTCAAGTGACGGCTCAAAAATTCATTGGCCTTGCTAGTGATAAATCACTGCACACCAATTACATATTCACTCCTTGAAGCTAATAATAATGTAAAAACATGTCAACATGTAGGCTATAAAAAAAATCCATTTAAATAAGTAAAAAAAGCCTGTATATTATAGGCAAAATTATTATTACATCGGTAACACTTTACAATAAGGGTACACCAAGTTAAGGGTTAGTTAATGCTTAATAAGCATTAACTAACCCTTGATTAACAGTTAACTAATGTGTCTGGTAATCATTTACTAATGGTGTTCATGTTAACTAAGGTATTAATTTATACATTATTTAATAGTCATCTTTATAAACTAATAATGTATAAATTAATACCTTAGTTAACATGAACACCATTAGTAAATTACTCATTAGTTAACTGTTAATTAAGGGTTAGTTAATGCTTATTAAGCGTTAACTAACCCTTAACTTAGTGACCCTTATTGTAAAGTGTTACCATTACATCATTAGTTCAAAATGTTACACCTGAAGTAATAATTGCCAGAATATAATAATCTGATGTTATCCAGCTACTTTACTACATTAACAGGATTACATTTTTAACCCATTTGGAGAGACAATTTATTACATTACATTCTGGTAGTTATTACATTATCAGTTGCTACACCCCCTAATGAATATCTTTATTTATTTCTCTGAAAGCGTGTCTCTGCTCAGAGAACTCCCTGAGGAGAAGCTAGCCAAGATCGTTGATTGTCTTGAAATTGTAAGTCTGCACAAATCATGATTTGTCTTTGTACATATTTCCATTTCCTTTACAGTGTGATTCTATACAGTGTCTGTTTTACAATAAAATTGTTTGACCTTCTGTCTTGTTTAGGACTATTTCGATAAAGGGGAGTATATTATTCGAGAGGGCGAAGAGGGGAACACTTTCTTTATTATCGCAAAAGGAGAGGTGAGCATTTTCTTTCTCACTCCAATCTCTCGCAACCAGTCTTGCCACATTTTTTTTTTCAGTACATATCAATTGATTTTTCTGAAAACCATAGTAAATGAATCTCAAGCATCTCATGACCTGTTTTCTTTTAACTGGAAGACTTTGGAAGACAGACTAATAGCCTTACAAAAAGTGCAGCAGTACAAAAGATCGCTGTCTGTCAATTCCATAACCACAATCAACCTAGTAAAAAACACATCAGACAACAATCCAACACTAAGATCTAGAAAAGGAGTTCTTGCTGTGTTAATTCTGATGGTTTCTGACTATAGGTATCAGTCACCCAGACCACAGAGGGTTTTACTGAACCACGGGAAATCAAGACACTCGGGGTAGGAGACTACTTTGGAGAGAAAGCCCTCATCAGGTACAAACTCACAAAATAGTCAAGCATGACTCAGTGGATTCATAATGTGAAGCCATTATGGTTTGAGAGCAGAGTAAGACAGTTACAAGTGTAAAGCTGGGGATACAGGAGAGGTTTTTCAAATCCAAACCGATTTTGAAAATGCATCTCTTCGCGGTAAATATGCTCACACTAGACGATTAGGGAAGGACAAGATATAGGGGAGACCAGGGCATGTTGTCACACTTTCTACTCATTGGTGTGTTTCTCAGCAGTGCCTTACTACCAAGATACAATATCATTTTTTCTAGCTATATTACGGTCTTCTCTAAAAAATGTCATTTTTACATTCTGAATAATTGACTGGAAGTATCTTTAAATAAATAAATAGTATGTATCGTGATACGATACGTATCACGATACATTGCGATACGATTGTATCATGATACATTGCAATACGATACATATTGCGATACATTGCAATACTCTGCATAATTTACTGAAAATTTAAAAATCGAGCTGAAAATACAACTTGCTGTGTACCACCTGGGTAGTCTAATATGTACATCACATTATATTGATAACTCAGCGGACAAATTGAGTCAAAACTATTTAATTCAAAGGGATTTGAGGGAAATTTAAGGACATTTTGTTTAAAACATGAATAATTTTTTTTAATGTATCGATACGAGGGGCTGGAAGATCGATACAGTATCATGGAAAAAAATATTGCAATACTCAGCTGTATCGATTTTTTTGCACAGCCCTAGTATTTGCACATCTGGACACATTTCTGTATAATTGTTCTTCCATTTGTACGCCTGATATTGTGAATAGCTAGCGATGAACACTCACACATCCGCTTCAAACCTGTCAATCTGTCAAGACAATATGTATTTATTTGTTGTATTATTCACTGTATGTTTGTTGGTGTAATTACTTGTATTACATTCAGTACTCTCTATTTGTTTTATTTATATTTTATTTTCTGCTGCTGCAATGAATTAATCAATTAACCTCTTCCTGCCGCCCCCGCCACTGGGTCCATCCCAGGTTGCATGGCCAAGCTTTGTTCAAACCCACAGATATTTATATTCTAGTCAAGATAACAAGTTTTCCAAAGACACCAAATAGGTCATGCTGAATTATAGGGAAACATGTATAAAATGATGCATAAACATCTAGATTTTTTCCATTTGATGTAATGGTGCAGCCATAAAAACATGGCGTCATTTCTTTGAATATTTCATTCAATATAAGCAGCTAGAGCTTCAAGAAAGAGTTGGAATGATCAGATAAAAATATGGATGTGACGTTGTTGTACAGATTTTTTCTTTTCTTCTAACTTTTAAGCTACTTAAGGGGAAATTTAAGGGTAAAGTTAGGTAAAGTCAGGGTACAAGGGGTTAAGGAATCAATTAAGTTTCATCTAATCTACATTAACATGTAAGGCATTTAGCTGATACTCTTATACAGAGGGAGAATAAGGTTATATAAGGTTAGTTTCTGCCATCCTGAACAAGAGGGTCATTCCACCATTAAGGAAACAAGAGAGGAAATACCAAAATTCCCCTTTCAACTCAGGACATGCTGGGCCTTTGCTTCCTACTTCAGCCAGTGTGAATTGATCTTCCCTCAGCAAACAATACAAATGATCCTTCATGTTGCAGCCCTCTGGCTGAGAGTTTAACATACTTTGCCACCCAGTTGGTTTGATTCTAATCATGAGCTGTGGGTTGTTTTAACGTTAGTAGGCTGACAAAGACATGCTTCATCACACAGTGGAATCATATGGACATACAACAATAATAACAGTGCTGTACATGTAGGTTTGTCTTGGTTTCACTGCCACATTTGTTCGACTGAACTTTCCATGTGTCTTGACAGTGAGGATGTACGCTCAGCCAACATCATCTGCAGTGAGAACGACACACAGTGCTTGGTCGTGGACAGAGAGTGAGTAGCTGCATGATGCTTACATGGCATGGTTATGCTCTAGGGTTGGACAGATATATATGGCCCACTAGCTGAATTTGGATGGGTACCGTGCGTGTCTGACAGCCGTAGCTGACAATGTAGAGCATTGATTCTCAACGTGGGGTCCGGGGGACCGCTTGAGGGGGTTCCAGGGGGTCCCCAGCAAATTGATGAATTGGTAAACTTCAGCATTATTTCATTTACAAGATGTTAACACAATTAGAGAATGTAGAAGAATGATTATTTTGATCATCGTTTCACTGTTATCTCTCTACCTACAATACAGATAGTCATGGAATTCTGGACAAAATCATATCTAACAATAAAAATATTCTCAAATTTGGGTCCGAGAGACAAAATTATGTGCTATATAGAGCTGGGGAACATAGGACCCTGGTAACATAGGACCTTGGGAACATAGGACCCTTTGTCATGTTCCCATTATGTGCCATATAAATCTGGGGAACACAGGACCCTGGGAACATAGGAATGACTCCAGCAGGCTCATTTGGCAAAGCAACTGATGTTAACATTAACATGCACCTTATAGCCTTATAGCCTACTAACGCTAGCTTCTAGTAGATACAGTACATTAGCTAGTGCGCAAATCAAGTCTGTCTCAAAGGACTATAGAAAATGAGCCTACCTAGATCTAATTAACTATGTCTACTCAGTTCTGTTGAGACGGACAAGTTGTACAGTTAGAAATGCAAACAGCTGTTACCCAAGAGTGGAGGACCTCCAATATGGCTGCCAGAGGGTGCATTATGTCACCTGAAAGTCCTCTATAGCAGCGATTCTCAACCCTTTTCATATCATGGACCCCTACTTTAGTCCACATTAGGGCCACGGACCCCCATTTGATGAGATGAGTCAGATATGAGTTTGTCCAGAATTCCATGACTATCTGTATTGTAGGTAGAGAGATAACAGAGAAACTATGATCAAAACAGCCTTCCTCTTCTACATTCTCTAATTGTGTTAACTTCTTGTAAATGAAATAATGCTGAAGTTTACCAATTCATCAATTTGCTGGGGACCCCCTGGAACCCCCTCAAGGACCCCTGGCGGTCCCCGGACCCCACGTTGAGAACCCCTGCTCTATAGGATATACCAGACTATTCCTGTGAGCAGTGTGCAGGCTGAGCGCTCCTCTAGTCAGCTGACATGACTGAAAACTTTCCTGCGCTAAACTATGAACAAAGCGTGTTACTCGTCTCAGCTTGCTCTTCTCTTCATTGTGAGGGAAATTACCAAGTATATTAGTCCTTTGCAAAAATGAAATATTGTCCTTATCTTCAGATATTATCCAGTCAATATTGGAGGTTGCTATCTGACCACAATTACTGTATGTGGTAAACGACACACACACACACACACTGAAATGTGATTCCCCCCCCCCCCCCCCATGTCTTTCATATTGCTCCCTCTCCCCAGCAACTTCAACCAGATGGTGGGAACCTACGAAGAGCTGCAGGCTTACCTGAAGGAATATGTGGAAGAGCTTTCCCGGAACGACGAGAGGAGAAATGCTCTGTGAGTGGAGAATATCTTAGAGACTACAAACCACACACACACACACACACGCATACACACACACACACACATACGCACACACACACACACACACACACACACACACACACACACACACACACATACAGCTGGAGTCATTCCTATGTTCCCAGGGTCCTATGTTACCAGGGTCCTGTGTTTCCCAGCTCTATATAGCACATAATGGGAACCTGAAAAAGATGTTCCCCACAAAACCCACAAAATCTACATATACCTTTTTTTTTATTTTGTGGTCCAAAGGCCACATTTACCAAAACCCAGCCCAACTCTTTAATATTCTCTGCCGGGTCAGATTTGAACACCATAGATGTAACAATTTTTTTTAGAGAACAAAATTCAAATAAAATGATAACCATTGGTTTTGTTGTGTTTATATAGCTTTTATGAAATATTTTAACTTGAAACACAATAGGAGGGTTAATGTGTGTTAAAAGAATATTGAACTGGGGAACATAGGACCCTGGGAACATAGATACGCTCCCCATACAGCTAAAACACCAACTCAGCCATTTCAGTTAGAATCACTTTAAATCACCAACTACAATAAATGTACAGAACTTTGCCTTAATATGATTGGTGCAGAGACACATCAGTAATTTACATCATTACACAGCACAAACTGATCACTCATGTATACTGTACATGTACTTGGTCCTTGGTACATGGTAAGATTTGGTGCAGGGGAGCATTCAGATCCAATGTTCCCTCTAAACTGATAGTTTGGTGACTAATAATTAATCAAACGGACCAAATAATGATATCTTGTCAGTCACCACTCATTGCTCTTCTTTGACCTGAGAAGGTTAGTGGATATTAGCAGGTTTGGAAGTTTTGGTAGTAAATGATATTAGATGCAGGGTCTTGACCATAGCTTAAGGCAGTGGTTCTTCACCATGTGCAGGTATTAATTCTGACCAAAGATTACACCAAGCCATTTCACTGATTAGTAGCATCTGGTTGAAAGTGTACTAATTAGTAAAATCAGCTGCTGTATTGTTTGGTTGGAATGAAAACGTGCAAACTCTTGGGTCATGATAGTACATGATTGAAAACCACTGGCTCAGGGTTTAGTGAATTGACGCCCCTGCCTACAAAAGCAGTATACATTTGTTACTCTTTATGGATATTGTACATACTCTATACCAGTGGTTCTCAACCTTTTTCATATCAAGGAACCCTAATTTAGTCCACATTAGGGCCACGGACCCCCATTTGATGAGATTTTGTCCCTCGGACCCAAATCTGAGAATATTTTTATTGTTAGATATGATTTTGTCCAGAACTCCATGACTATCTGTATTGTAGGTAGAGAGATAACAGTGAAGCTATGATCAAAACAGTCATTCTCCTACATTCTATAATTGTTCTTGTAAATGAAATAATGAAGTTTAACGATTCATCAATTTGCTGGGGACCCCCTGGGATGCCCTCAACGACCCCTGGTGGTCCCCGGACCCCACGTTGAGAACCAATGCTCTATACATCCTGTTCTCTGCTCTCTCTCAGGCCCCAGTCCCCCCAGATCGACTCTGCACTTGCCCAGGAGCTGAGGAG
Source organism: Centroberyx affinis (assembly GCF_046629955.1). Taxonomy (NCBI): domain Eukaryota; kingdom Metazoa; phylum Chordata; class Actinopteri; order Beryciformes; family Berycidae; genus Centroberyx; species Centroberyx affinis. The sequence continues at coordinate 126,068 of NW_027281709.1, forward strand.
GCTGAGGGAGAGGACAGCTCTCCTGCCCCCCCACCGACCTTTTCAAGAGCTCGAGGTCGTGGTCACGCTGGGCATGGGAGGATTTGGACGAGTGGAGCTGGTGAGAAGTATACCAAATGCTGATAGAGTCTGAGACGCTGTAATGCTCCAAAAGTCCCCTTTTGTCAGCCAGGCCTCCTTTCCACTGGATTGTGTCTAGATCAAGGTTATTATCGTTAACGAAAACTAACGAAATAACGAAAACTAGGTGTGAAAAAACATTTGTGTTAACTGAAATAAAAATAAAAACGAGGCTTTACACAAAAACGATAACTAACTGAAACTGTATTGTGTGTTTACAAAACTAACTAAAATAAACTAAAATTATAGAGAAAATGTTGTTAGTTTTCGTCTTTGTCAATTTATTTCATACATAAGCCTAGTATTTTGAATTTTTGAATCTCTCCCCTGACAAATACCCCATATTACAAAAAAAGACTAAAACTAACACTGAAACTAATAAAAACTAAACTAAAACTAAGCATTTTCAAAAATAAAAACTAAACTAAACTAGCAAACCTGCTTTAAAAACTAATTAAAACTAAACTGAAATTGATAACAAAAAGTCAAAACGAAATAAAAATAAAAACTAATGAAAAATGCCAAACTATAATAACCTTGGTCTTGATTCGATTTAGCTGGATTTCATTTACACCTTGAATTTGGATGTGTCTTTCCCTCGCCAAATGCAAATTGTCACTTCTTCGTGTCATTTTTACGTTGACAGTGAACACCACGTCTCAATTGTTCCCTATTCATGAATATCCTGATCATCCATTTTTACATTACTACGTTCCCTTTTATGTTACTATCTTAGCTGCCTGCCGTTGGTGCCGATTGATTTATTTCTATTCCCATAGTTGTTATATATACATTGGAGAGAGATTGCATTTAAACCTTCTTGTTGTTGATCTGCAAGATATGTTGTTTTTTTTTGTCTCTATCTTTGTTGCTCAGCGCTCATTGCTGTGGTGTTTCCGCACTGCACTACTCAGAGATCACCTGTCAATCAAGCAGTGTGTCCAGTACTGTGACTTTGTCTTTTTCCTTGGATTTTCTGTTTTCTTTTCTGTTTTCTATGTTTAGAACAGCAAATGGAAAAGCTTTCATGAATTGGAAATAGGTTGAATCACTATTGTATGTGCATCAATCAGCAATGGAAAGTAGCATGAAACATTAATGTAGTCAAATGTGTCTCTGACCACCTCTGGAGCTTGTTTGGGGGTTTGGATCTTGAATGTGTCTAGTGTGCATTATAGCAAGGTGTTATGTGTTTTTGACCTGATCCACTTACAATGTGATAACCCAAGAAGCATGTTAATTCCAGGTTTAATGAGGGTCTCAGGGCCTTCCCACTATCTCACAAATGAAAGGAAATGAAACATTTTGGGAGTATAATAGTATTTTGAATACTATAGTTTTTTATAAATACGTGTCTAACCGCAACAGTGATTGCTAGTGCCTCGCTTTGCTCATTGAGCTCTTCCCTGTTTCTCAGGTGAAGCTGAGGGACGAGAACATCACGTTCGCTCTGAAGTGCATCAAGAAGAAGCACATTGTGGACACCAGACAGCAGGAGCACATCTACTCTGAGAAGAACATCCTTCAGCAAATAAGCTCACCATTTATAGTCAGGTGTGGGCCACAAACGTCAGGTCTGGTGCCCCGTTTTGCACCAACAATCATACAGGGAGAAGTCCACTGCAGAAGAGGCAGAGAGACCAATTTGTCCACCCACAGTAGCCTCAATAGTCCAGAATGCAATGCAGCCACAAGATATGTTGAAAAAGAGCGAAAAGCATTCTGGGAAATGTAAGCAGAAGTACATGAGGCACGTTGAGGGAAAGTGGGTACATCAAAAAAGTAAATTACACACTTCATCACCAAATAACTCCTGGAATGTGTTGACCATAAAAATTGATGATATGTAACAGTTAAAGAGAATCTGAGGGGGAATTTTTTCCTCTAAATATCTTTATAAAATTGTCCAGTCCATTACTCAGCAGACCTGAAAGCCTGGAGGTGGGAGGATTGAGGTAATTATAGGCCGTATTGTACAATGTGAAGGAGACACCAGTTCACCTTATGATCTAGACAGTGATGTTATGGTAGTCCATGATGCATTACATCCTACATAGTGCAATTACCCCAAGAGCAAGACAACACAATTTTCATTGTGGATTTGAGCCAGCAGTGTCTGTGTCTTATTTGCTAATTCAGGATTACTATGCAACAGGACATAATATAAATCATATCTGCAAATTTATGCAGAGTGGGCCCTCCCATTGTTTCCACAGAGGGGATAAAAGAGAACAGCACAGACAATGAGACATGAAAGACGCATAAAAGAGAATTGAATTGATATTTTATTATCCTTGTAAATTAATCATGAAATAGAATGAGATAGATATATAGAATAAGATAGAATGAATGATGTGATAGCAAATATAAAATGTTCACTTTTGTTGGAGCCATGTCACCTAAAAAGACATTGAACATCTCATGTTAATACTTAAACACTTCTCCCATGACTTACACTTATACAAAAAAACAAAAACAACCCATTTTAAGCACAGATGTGGCACTGAACTAAGGTCAAGATTGACAGGCAGATACTAGATTTAAGTGAAAACAGGTGATTGTGAAACAAGAGGCATGTTCCTTAAAAGGAATATGCCAAGTTCTTTTGGGAGATTGGCCAACTTATCCATTAAGTGAGGAGAACATAGACACCAAAATTATTCATGTGTCCCCGGTAGATTGTTGACTTTGGCCCTAGTTCTCCTTGCTAACACTTTAGCATGTTGAGTGATAGTAGGCTCCATGCTAACACTTTAGCATACACTATGTTGAGTGATAGTAGGCTCCATGCTAACACTTTAGCATACACTATGTTGAGTGATAGTAAGCTCCATGCTAACACTTTAGCATACACTATATTGAGTGATAGTAGGCTCCATGCTAGTTGGTAGCATTATCCAATGTAAGAAGACAAAAAATGTTGTAATAAATCATTAGTGATTTTATTATATGACCTGTAGGTTCATAAATGTAATACAGCTGATCTAGCCAGGTTTATTTTTGGAACTATTCCAGATGAGCAACCACATATTTATTTGCTGCACAGTGATTTTTAGCTGTACACATTCTCCCCACCCTGTTCATAAATGCTCACAATATGTTATTTTCCAAAATCCCAGCATTATTGAAAAGCCAGTTTCATGAAAACGGGGGATTTAGGCCTGAACACACAGGGTCACAGACAGACTCAGACAGATAATGTAGAACATATCCTATTTACTTATTCTGAAAAAATGTGAAAAGTTGCATATAGCTTAAAAATTACTTAGCATTTAGCGTTAGAGATGCTGCAAGTTCTCATTTTATCACTTTTGAGATAATGCAACTATCTACTATGTATGCTAAAGTGTTAGCATGGAGCAACCAACAATCTAACAGGGGCACATGGATGATTTGGTGTCTATGCTCTCATTATTCAATGAGCTGGCCAATAGGACAATCTCCCCAAAAACTTGATGTATTCCTTTAAGAGAAAAGTGGGGCCCTAGTCTACGTGTTGTGTTTCCAAGTGGAGTTGCTAAGGAGCCTGTTGGGAGAATGCTGCTGAGTCCTGGGTCCCACCACTGCAGGGTAGACTCACTATTTGATTTGTCCGGCCTGTGACTTTCAAAGACAAAAGCCTTGGGCAAGCAATGCTGCCGATGTCACTCGAGGGAGAAGTTCAGCCAAAATGTGATGTTCATTCTGCCTTTTCTTTCACTATACGACCCTGTCCCTATCACTGACTTTTTCCTTGGATCGCTTAAAAGGTTTTCTTATGGGGTCTCCGTGTTCAAAGAAGGTTTAGCAAGCAAATGCTCACAAGCTTAACATTGTCATGGACTGTAAAATAGCATGTGGGTGCATGATAATTATAATAATAAGAGCCTGATAAACACAATGTTCAAAACGTTTAGGTGGTCAAATCCTTTATAGGGAAACTGTTTAGTTAAATTGAATCAAATTTTCTGATGTTTGTCTGATTGTTATATTGTAAGAAACGTTTAAATATGTTGCTAACTGGATTATAATCTTCTTGTGATTCTACACAAGTGTTACTTTAGAATCTCTTGGATATCTGTGTCTGTACTGCAGGTTATTCAGAACATTCCGGGATGCTAAGTTTGTCTACATGCTGCTGGAAGTGTGTCTTGGCGGGGAGCTGTGGAGTGTGCTGCGGGACATGTGAGTGTAGGTCCTTTTGCTATGTGATAACACCCATTACAATACCTGAAAATATCTAGAAATTGGTATTTAAAGCGGCATAAGGCAATTTCGCACATTGGCGGCCCCCAATGGCAGCAAGAAGTAGCTGTGTGAATGTTGAGGACTTCATTACCCAGAAATGCTGTAATCTGGACTCGATTTGCCACTTGCGTGTGGAGAAGATTGCCCACTAGTGACCATACCAACACCAGAAAAATCTTGCCTGGTGCAGCTTTCATTGGTGAAAGAGATACAGGGTTCCTACGCAGGTCTGGAAAGTCTGGAAAAGCATTAAAAATGAATTTGATCATTTCCAGGTCTTGAATAGTTTGGGAATTTGAAAAAATGTCTGGAAAAGTATGGAAAATGTTGCGGTTCAGGTCCGATACACACATAATTCTAGCTTTTATGTTGTTGTAGAGCCACTTTGAGTCCACAGTTTTTGTTGATGTGAAGAATAATGTTCAGATAGAGGGACGCTCTTATTACCCAGCCGCTGTCAGCATGCATTATATCAAATACCGACCAAAATCAAATCCAGTCAAGAACATAGGGTCTGGGAAAAATATGGAATTTTAAAATGGAAAGCGTGTAGGAACCCTGCCAATCATCTCACATATTGTGATATTTGTCGCTGTGAAGAACAATCTTCATCTATACAGTGATATGACCTAGTTAGCAGGGGCAAGATGTCTATCTGCGTAAATCATATTGAACACCAGACAAAATCTTCAAAACAAATCAAGGTCTGGGAAAAAATATGGAATTTTTTCATTGAAAATGTGTAGGAACCCTGGAGATAGTCAAGTGCTTATGCTGGATATTGAGCTGGGGTACTTGCCTGACATTGGTCATGCTAGTCTGTTCCGCTGTATATTCATAAGATACATTATGAATATGCTGTATTCTCTTGATCTTTTCCTTACCTACCAGGAGTTTCTTCGACGAGCCCACGGCCAGGTTTTGTACTGGTTGTGTCTTGGAGGCCTTTGATTACCTCCACACAAGGGGCATCGTCTATAGAGACCTGAAACCTGAAAACCTCCTACTGGATGCTGACGGTTATGTCAAAATGGTAAGGGACTTGTTTGGTTGTCACCACCTAACATTTGGTGGTGAGTGGTGTGGTTTGAGTGGTGGTGTCTGTATGCCTTTTTGCATTCTTCCTCTTTTTCTCTTTCCTCAGGCAGACTTTGGCTTTGCTAAGAAGATTGGCCTGGGGAAGAAGACCTGGACCTTCTGCGGGACTCCAGAGTATGTGGCCCCAGAGGTCATCATGAACAAAGGCCATGACTTTGGGGCCGATTGCTGGTCCCTGGGCATCCTCATCTTTGAGCTACTGACTGGCAAGTAAGTCCGTAAGGTGGAATATTTTAGCGGCTTCATTTGCATTCCAGAGGGTCTTGGATAAGAAAAAACCTAAAGCTGCTCTCTAGAAGTTCTGCAGTTCGCTGTTGCCTGCGGCTGCGAGTGATAACCAATATTCCACTGAGTAAAGGCAGTGCTGATATTTATTCTTGTTTAAAGCTTTAATGGGACCAACCAGGAGGTCTCATGCATTGCTGATGGGTGGATTTTCTCTTGCTCAGCCCAAACACATTACTTACAGTATAAGCAATATTCATTCATGGAAATGTTATGTTACTGTATCTTTAACTGTGGTATATGTAGTCTTGCTGAGTGTCCTGCTTAGTTTTTACCAGTGGTGGAAAGTAACTAAGTAAATTTACTCAAGTACTGTACTTAAGTACAATTTTGAGGTACTTGTACTTTACTTGAGTATTTCCATTTGATGCTACTTTATACTTCCACTCCACTACATTTCAGAGGGAAATATTATACTTTCTACTCCACTACATTTATTTGGCAGCTTTAGTTATAATACAATTGATAATATAACAAGCTTTTAAAATACAACACATTGTTAAAGATGAAACCAGTGGTTTCCAACCTTTTTGGCTTTTGACGTCTTACAAAAAGCAGTGTGTAGTCGGGTCACATTTCAGATGTCTATGAGTTGTTAACAGCGCCACCAAATAGCGATTTTTCCCTCTAAACCTCACATGGTTTCATTTCAATAAATGTTCAAATGATCCAATATTTCAGCAAAAATCAAAGATTAGAGAAAAAGTCCAAAAACAGATTTGTGTATCAGAACTTTGTTTTTTCTTCTTTCCTCTCCCATTAATCATCTCACGACCCCTCAGATTTATCTGGTGACCTTTTGGAGGGGCCCGAGCCCTAGGTTGGGAACCACTGGACTAAACTAGCTAACTGTATATAAAGTAGTTCAAACTAGCTCCACATCCAGCAGTTACAACAGTAACATGCTGCTTACACACTGATGCTTCAGTATTAATAATCTAATGATGTCCTACATAATAAAATATCAGTCCGGGACCAAACCACTACTTTTACTTTAATACTTGAACTACTTTTGCTACTAATAACTAAGGATTTTTCATGCAGGACTTTTACTTGTAATGGAGTATTTTTACATTGCTGTATTGGTACTTTTACTTAAGTAAAGGATCAGAGTATTTCTTCCACCACTGGTTTTTACTGCAGTAATGGCCTCAGTTAGGCTTAGAAAAAACACTTCCCCAGTCGAACCATATCCTATGGTCAGCCTCTAAAAGACAAGTTCTAAAACATCCATTACCTACACTGAATTCTAAGGACTAGTAGGCACACTTAGTGAATCAAATTGATGTTCTGCAGGACAAGGCACTCCTGGTTAAGGCTTGATTGTGCACTGAATAGTTGTGTTTCATCTCCAAATGGGTAACCACAGCGAAACATTTAACACGACCAAGCATTTCAAGTCATTTGGGTTTTGGTGTTTGCAGTGTGTTTTGAACCAGTGTAGTAGTTTTACCCTTTTGACGTGTCTTCTCACCAGCCCACCCTTTGCTGGCTCGGACCCTATAAAGATCTACACCATGGTCCTGCATGGCATTGAGAAGGTGGACTTCCCCAAGAGAATAGGGAAGCGTCCAGATGACCTCATCAGGAGACTCTGCAAGTACGTTGAGTCGCAGATCTTCCTCAGACACTGGGATAACACTAATGAACAGAGGTGGGGACTTGAGTCACATGACTTGGACTCAAGTCAGACCCGAGTCACAGTTCTAATTGCTTGAGACTTGACTTGATGCATGAAGAGAAGACTTGAGACCTGATTTGACTTGGGTTCTGGTGACTTGAGATTTGACTTTGATGACTTGAAAAGGTTTCTAAAGTCTTGACTTGAGATCTTGTGTTTGTGTAAATGACTTAGATTGAAAGTGATGAGATTTGTTCCAGCAGACGACTGAATTTAAATTCTGTTTTATGAATTTGTATGGAATGATTGAATTTATTGAAGTTGAAACTGATTATAGAAATCAAACTCATGATGCTCTTACCAAGTTTTTATCCTATTAAAACCATATTGCATTGAAAAGTCCTAGATATTTAGTTTTCTTTTAGTTTTTGTTGGTAATCTACATTTAGACTTGGGACTTGATTTGAGACTTGTGCCTCACAACTTGAGACTGACTTGGGACTTGGGAGCAAAATGACTTTGGGAGCAAAGTTGACTTTGTCACACCTCTGCTAATGAATGACTGTGAATTTGAACAGAGCTAACAAGGGCAACTCAGTGAATCCCTCTGTAATTGACTCTGTGGTAAAAGACCAGGCAGTATCATTTAAAATAATTAGTGGATCATTATCCTGCAGTGATGTTACACCAGACACAAGGACCTCAGTCGTACTGACGTGGATCGCATCCACGTTCATCACCCGCCTCCATGTTTGCATTACCATTATATTTAGTCCTGGTTTAGGCTAATTCAATAGTGTCTGTGTCCTGGTCGAGTTTGCAGGCTGGTTCTGTTTTTACTGTACATCCAGAAGGTTGTAAAAAACAGAGATGAAAACAAACATCCCTCTCTCCCCTCAGGCTCAACCCTGTGGAGAGGCTTGGCAACAAAAAGAACGGCATCATCGACATCAAGAAACACAAGTACGTTTACTCTCCAAATGATGTCAATCCCTCTTGCATTGAACCACATTTTGTAGCTTAGTTTCAAATATATACAGAGACCAGGCTATTTTCCCTTTTCCTCACATTCATTTTAAATCCCTCTTGCTTATGTTAGTTGGATTAACTCTTCAATTGCATGCCTAATTAAATCACATCCCTATCAATTCAAAATGCTAAATTTGTGTTTAATCTGTAATATTAATGCTGTGTTCATGTCATGTTGGATTTACAGTAAATATGAGCTGCTGACTGGGAAAAATATAATTTTTTGACGGTGAATCCACCGATGTCGGCAGTCCAAGATGATAAAAAAAAGTTTGTTTATGGTCGATTTCAAATTCATAAATCACAATTTTAGATGTGGGCATTCCAATGAGTTAAACACGTGAACCCTTGTCATCCTGTTCTTTTGCTTCTTCTGATATGACATGAATGCGGCAGAACACTGCAGTAAAGCGCTCATTTAATCTAATGTCTAATCTCCTTATCATTTTCGAAACATAGAGCCATGACACTAATAATAATGTAAAACTTTTTTTTTTTTTTATCCCTATAGGGAAATACTATTTTCACTCTCCCGTTACAGATGATATATTATGGTTATTTTCTGCTACATGGGGCAGGAAAAACCTTACTTAATTCCCCTCTAATAAATTACAGAAAAAATGAATTGAATAAAAGAAATGCAAATCAAGTGAAAAGTGAAAATGAAATGCTGATGATGAAGCTGTGTATAAATTCACATATTTGTTTTCTGAATATGTTACCATATTCTCTGTCATTTGTAAATATGACATATATCTTGGTATTTTTCAATTTTCTCACTTATTTGATAATGCATGTATTTCATTGTTTGGTATATTTTCATTTCATACATTCATTTTTCTTTATTTCACTATGTTCAACTGCTTTTTTTTTTCTTTGCTATATCCTATTACTATTTTGCTGCTGCAATGGCCCAATTTCCCCACATGAATCATGAACGTTTCATCTTATCATATCTCTGCTACAGCTTTAATATTTCATCCATTTTTTTTCTTAAAGATTCTCATTTCAGCCACATTTGCTGTTGTCATGTGAAAACCTTGTAACTCCAATTTGTCTGATTTAAATTTTTGGATTTCAGTTGGAGGATTACAGTGTTCCTCTATGGTTTGAAGCAAATTCTACAACAGTTACATTTATGAAACCTTTTCAAAACCCATTGGATGAGCTCAAAACTACATGGCAGTCAAGCTAAAACCAACTTAAACGAGGCTGTTTTTCTTGGTCTCTGAAAAGTTTTGGAGATACTGTGCAAAGTTTTCAGAGCAACGTTATGTGAGTTGATACGGAGCATCATGGGAGTTGTAGTTCAAAGTGTGTGATTTGTTGTAGGTGGTTCCAGGGCTTCAACTGGGAGGGTCTGAGGCGTCAGAAGCTCCTGTCGCCACTGAGGAGAGAGGTGAAGTGAACTAATACCCTCATGTTCCCTCACAAGAAACAAGACATATAAACCTAAATAATGATCAGTTTATTTGAATGTGATCCCGAGTTGATCAGCTGCCTTCATCTCCTCTATGGAGAATACTGCAATGTTAGCAAACATCGCTTTTATCATATTATACACATACATAGATGCACCAATGTGCTTTATTGCAGTGGTTCTCAACGTGGGGTCCGGGGACCACCAGGGGTCCTTGAGGGGGTTCCAGAGGGTCCCCAGCAAATTGATAAATTGTTAAACTTCAGCATTCTTTCATTTACAAGAAGTTAACACTATGAATGAGAATGTAGAGGAATGACTGTTTTGATCATAGTTTGACTGTTATCTCTCTACCAACAATACAGATAGTCATGGAATTCTGGAAAAAATCATATCTAGCAATACAAATATCAGATTTGGGTGCGAGAGAAAAAATCTCACACCAAATGGGGTCTATGGCCTTAATCTGTACTAAATTAGGGGTCCTTGATATGAAAAAGGTTGAGAATCACTGCTTTATTGTGATATTTATGTGTTGCCTTCCAATCATAAAAGGATTTAGCGACATATATCACTATATACATCATACATCACTATGTAGCAGCAGTCCATGTAAACTACTAGATGAAGAACCCAGAAGTTGCGTGATGTTGTCAAAACTCATTTGCCTATAACGACGACTATGGGAGATTAAAATCACAGCTGGTGGTGAAGATGGTGTGAAGATTTATAGTTTATATAGTTGAAGTTATTACAATAATGTTTGCTTGGTTTTATTAATTGTATACTGCCCAATAAAGGGTCCGCAATTTCCTAATAATTTCCTATAAAGGAACTTAATTAACTTAAGTTAATTTCTTAGGAAGTTCCCTGGAAAGAACCATGAAATTATGTTCTAATTATAGAGAAAATAGAAAAAGAGTTCAGTGGTAGTTAGTAAGTTCCTCCAATTTCTTCTGTTGTTTCCAAGACAGAACCATGAAATTGTGTAGTAGTTATATAGAAAATTTGAAATGAACTAAAATTAATTAAGAATTCAACAAATAACTATATTATATAATTATATGAATAATGACTTCTGATAATTGACCTCTGCCTATTATTTTTCCAGTAAAAATTGTATATAACTACTGCATCACTTCAAGAAATTCACAGTACCTTTCTAGGAAATTATTCGGAAATTGTGGACCAGGAAAATATAGCGTTAGAGTTTATCTGTAAAAAATGACTTTTGCAATACCATGATGGATTTTCGCAGCACCCAGCTATAGAGCAGGGAAGTGTTGCTTCTTGTTGCCCTGCCTGAATTTGGCTCTTGAAGACGGTACCATAGTATAAATGAACATTACCCCATGTATTTTAGTAGACACTCTTTGAACAAAATGATATTATAGTTCACAAAGCAAAAAGTGGCACTCTTGCCTCGAATGAATAGCACGGTATGGCATGGTAAGAACGTGCATCGAGAGCAAAACGCAACTATGCCAATGTGGAAGTTGTGGATTTCCACATGCTGACAAAGTTTAATGATCACAGTTGTAATCGTACATTTTTATTCTTATCATTTCTGCAGGTGAAGGGGCCGATGGATCACAGTCACTTCGACATGTTCCCTCCCGACTTAGAGGAGCCTCCGGACGAGCTGTCCGGCTGGGATAAAGACTTCTGAGGCTCCTGCCACCTCCAGGACCTGCCGAACCACACCGGAGCTGAACTGCAACAACGGATCTGATGCATCCGAAAACCCCCAGTGTCACCCAGAATGGAGTTAGTCTACAGTGACAGTCTCAGATATGGGTCACCCATGCTCCAAACTATTGAAATCTTTTGCTTTTTTTTGTACTTTGTAAATCCAACCTCAGACACCTGCTGCAGACTTTTTACAGGTGCAACACTACCCAAGTATGTAGCTTTTTTAGGAGCAGGCCTTTGGCATTTTAAGCTCACTCATGTGCCATGATCATGCTTAATTTCCCTCAAAGTGCCATAGGATGCCTGGGTGCTGCTACTTGCTCTCTGATAAGATATAACAACGGACATGTGATGTCATACTTTTTCAGGCAGCTTCTTACTTTGGGCCCTCAGAATCCTCATTAATTCAGTTCAGTGACTTTATTGATATGACTGAATCAGAAGAAAATATTGCCAAATGAGTAGGGGTAGGCCAATGCGTTGCTTTATCGAATATTGGCCCTCTATTAAATATCATGTCATCCACCTCTAACATGATGGAGGTTCCTCTCTGACCACAGCTACAGAAAAAAAACGTCAGGAAAGCCTGACGTGAAATGTTCAGTTATGTTTTTTTGTAAATGAATTCTTCATTTAAAGGCCTAATGTCTCCCAGAGTATCTCCTATCATTGAAGAGATGAGGTGGGTCACTAAAAGAATTTCATCAGTCTGGGTTTCAGTGGAGAGTTTTAGTGTCCCATGATGGTCTGAATGCTGTTTCAGAGGCTTTTCCACCCTGACAAGGATAAAATTCTGGGGGAAACACTGAATACTCCAGTATTAGCCTGACTGGTCGACCTCCATACCATATTGAGACTAACTGAGAGATGAATGATTTGATTTGAAAGCATGAACTATACAATTATACACAATCACTAATATCTATGGTAAAGTTGAAAAATTCCAAAATTGAGAACATGTAGTTATGCAAGTCATATTCAAACATCAGTATATTGGACATTGTGGTAACCATGTGTGTGTTTGTGTTTCCGTGTGTCTGTGTGCGTGTGTGTGTGTGTGTGTGTGTGTGTGTGTGTGTGTGTGTGTGTGTGTGTGTGTGTGTGTGTGTGCTCACAAAAGCATTACCTGTCCTCTCACGTGCCCCCTGGCTTTACCGTGCTTGCCTTTGAATCCGTTACTGTCCTGCAGACCAAAAACGCCCCCCCCCCCCGGTGAATCAGGTTTTGAAGAGCTACTCCATCCACTGTTGCCTGGCAACAGAAATGACTTAAATCAACACAAAGGATTGATTGACTTCAAGTGCCAAATCGCCCTATTGCCGATGTTTAATGTACACTTAAGGTCAAAATGTCACAATATTTCCTCCCAAATCTGGTCTGAACAAAATGGTTACTTTAACACTTTAACAATGTCTTCTGCCCTCAACATACAGTATGAGCAATTTACTGTTTATATTCCAATTTGACATAGAGATCAAATGTATCTTTCTATAACCTATAATCTAATCCACATATCAGATGTCTGGTGTCATTCATTTTGATAATCAGGTGAAGCTTGTATTGGAAAGTAGTAACATTAATTCAGTTTCCTCCCACAGGAACATTTGGAAATGTATCAAGATGAATTCATATTGTGCCATATTACTGTATAGGCTACAGTTTTTATGGGTGTTTGTGTGATTATTCTGCTGCATTTGGTGGATGTTGAATCTGTAAAGGGAAATATAGTGATCCCATAAAGATCCCATTTGATATCTGTACAGTCATTTGATAAATGTTGAAATACAGTTCCACTGTTTCTCTGAAGTTTTGTTTGCTAAACACAATGTATTACTTATTTACTTACTTACTTACTTTATGGGATAAAATGTGTTAAGATATGACATTACACCTGAATTAGATCATGAGATATCTTTGCTCTACAATAAACCATCATTTTCTAACGTGCAGAGCCATTGCTTAGACATGACATTATAATGAAATGAAAAAGATGTAATAATGAACTTACAAAATGTTATTATTAGTAGTCGTATTAGTAGTAGTAGTTGCAGTATAGCAGCAGGTGTTGCAGTAGTAGCAGTAGTACTAGTAGTAATACTAGCAGCAATAGTAGTAGTAGCAGTAGTTATAGCAGTAGTAGTAGCAGTAGTAGAAGCAGTAGTAGAATTACTAGCAGTAGTAGTAGTAGTAGTAATAGTAGTAGTAGCAGTATAAGCAGTAAGCAATGGCACCTCACTATGACAGTCCACAAAAACTGGCAAATACAGTCGGCTACACATGAGTTGTACAGTTTATATACAATACATAAATATCGTTTTTTGGTACCTGTAGGATTTACATTTAAGGGAACTGTATTTATTACACCTCTAAATGTCAAGTTACAATTACAAGTTACAATGTAAATATTGTAACTTTTAAACTATTAGTTTATGAGAATAGCAAATAAAAAAGTACTGCTTTTCTGCAAATATAACTGATTTATATTGGTGGTTGTTTGCCTTATCATGATTGCTGACTGGAGGTCATAGTTTACACTCCTTTCATTTCCCACTACATGACTGAATGGGACAATTCCTATAGTTCCTATAGTTCTGAAAAGCAACATTCAAATGCAATGTTATTTTTCCTATAGTAAATTCACTTACAAGTACACACAATTTGTTTTACTAATTAGGAGACTTATGGGGCCCTCTATATTTCTGCTTTTACCAATAGTAAAATACCAGAGAATTTCTTTGGTCTATTTTTTCATCCTTTGCCAGTTTGTGAACCCTCACTGTGTTCCTAAACCAGAAAAAAGAGAGAAGATTGAGATAACTCAGTATCTTGATGTACAGCTCCATTGAGAATAAACACTTGGATTATGGTGTTTGGAGTAATTTTCTGGGCATTTTCTGATCACTTCTATCATGTTGGAGAAGGCCGACATTGAGCTGCATTAGCTAACTCTCTCTTATACTGACATACAAACTTCACAGAGGGTGAGTAAATAAAATGTTCATTTTTGGGTGAACTATTCCTTTAGCCTATTATAGGTCTAATGAAAGAGCAATGCAATGATACAAGTCCATTATGCTAATTATTAAAAGACTATCATAGGCCTAACTGGAAATATGGCAGAGCTTTTAGGCGAAATAATTTTCTATTTCCTACTAATTTTTTTGAACATCTGTCTACTGTTGTCTCAAGTTTTTGTCTTGGCTAAAGGACGGAAACACATGACTTACACACACCAGTTCTGAATCAGAGCCATAGTGTATGCTATTAGCATGGAGCCTATATACTCAACATAGTGTATGCTAAACTGTTAGCATGGAGTCTAACACTCAACATGCTAAAGTGTTTGCATGGAGCCTATCACTCAACATAGTTTATACTAAAGTGTTAGCATGGAACCTGCTATCACTCAACATAGTTTATGCTAAAGTGTTAGCATGGAGCCTACTATCACTCAACATGTGATTTGTTCATTTTAACAGGGAGCATAGCCTATGTATTTTAGCCTAAAACTGATTCCTCAACTTTATGAATTGTATGCTACATGACTACTGTGTATCGATGGTCATAATGTTTCACATAAAATTTGTTATCTTGGTCAAATTGTGCCTCTAACTGCTGTTTTTTTTTTGGGTCATTGAATGAACCTTTTATCCTTTTGCCTCACACTGCTTGCTGTGTGCTGCAGTGGGTGTAATAGCCCAGTGGGTGCACAAATTATGCACTGAAATTTCTATGCATCTGACACATTTGCTCCTGAATTCCTCTGGAGGTGGATTCTGGCAAACCATCTGCTTGTTATTCCCCCCCCAAAGCGAACAGTAACTGTTCAGTCTGTTTAAAGCTGGAATTCTGCCACAGAAGGCTGTGAGTGTTTGTTTGGCTGTTATTTGTCATTCCCAGAGTACTGAGGTCTTTGGTGGGGTATGGGAAAAACTCATGGGCTTCCCTTCAAGGATCCTATCTTTATATACTATATCAGTGGTTCTCAACGTGGGGTCCGGGGACCACCAGATGTCCTTGAGGGGGTTCCAGGGGGTCCCCAGCAAATTGATGAATTGTTAGACTTCAGCATTATTTCATTTACAAGACGTTAACACAATTAGAGAATGTAGAAGAATGACTGTTTTGATCATAGTTTCTCTGTTATTTCTTTAACTACAATACAGATAGTCATGGAATTCTGGACGAAATCATATCTAACAATAAAAATATTTTTAGATTTGGGTTCGAGAGACAAAATCTCATCTAATGGGGGTCCGTGGCCCTAATGTGTATAAAAATTAGGGGTCCTTGATATGAAAAAGCTTGAGAATCACTATACTATATACTTACATCAGTTTCAACTAAATAGTATGACATACTGTATATTATGTCATTAAGATTTATATCAGCCTAAAAGGTGGTAAACTCTATTCCACAGATAAAAAGGTGGATAAAATTAGTTTAAGTGGGTTTACCCTCCACTACATCCTTGGCTATTGATATAATTTCTACAAATGGTAGCTTTAAGCATTATTAGAGACTAATAATAATAATAATAATAATAATAATAATAATCACAATAATAGCACTTTTAAAAACAGAAATTATAAAGTGTTTAACAGACAGAGTAAAAAGAAACAAAAAACGGTAAGTTCAGTACAGAAAAAATATGAAAAGGCCTTTTTCAACAAATGAGAAGTGATTTAAAGTGATACCTGTGACACTAGTTATGCTATCTCCATCATTAATGTCATTGAATGGTCTGGCAGAAGCTGGTGTAACCCTGCTGTAGTGCAAACTGTAAGAACGCTGTACTATCAGTCATGGAAACCAGAAATATTTCCTCCAAACTGAACACTGAACACTGCTTCCCCTGATTTTCTCTCTACTAGATGCAGAGTTCATCACGTGGAATGTGACAATGCACCAAATTCCCCAAAAGCAAACCGAGCACTGAGAAAACAGGATGGAGTTTTTCTTACATCCTGTTAGGGGTGTCAGTGTGACAACTTTGCGACAATTTCATTGTATTGTTCTTAAATAAAATAGGATTCATGTATTCTTTAAGCTCTTTTGCAGATGGTCATGTTTTAAGCCTGGTCACATTGAACCACTGTTCCATTAAACATGCCCCCATGCTTAATGGAACAGTGGTTCATTACATAAATATTCATTTGAACCATAACACTGAATGGGGAAAGTTCAGTGCAGTAGGTGCATTACTGCTGGCCACCAGAAGATGTCAGAATGGGTATGATACAGTATAGTACAGTACTGCATGCAGACATATAATGTGACACTAGGAGGGGTCAAAGTGCCATTTCATCTTTTGACCACCACTAAATATTGATGCTAATAGTGAATCATAGAAGATATTATTATTATGAGTGGTACTAGTAGTAGTAGTAGTAGTAGTAGTAGTAGCAGCAGCAGCAGCAGTAGTAATAGTAGTAGTATCAGTACTACTAGTAGTAGTAGAAGACCTATCAGTAGCAGTAGTAGTAGCAGCAGCAGTAGTAATAGTAGTAGTATCAGTAGTAGTTATAGCAGTAGTAGTAGTAGTAGTAGTTGTGGTAGTGGTTAGTCATTTTTTTTATATATATATTACAGAGGCTCAGGATGGAACCAGAGTAGAAAATTTGGGTTTCTGTCGCTGTTTTTACCCTTTTTTTTTTAAAATTCATATTTAATTTTACAGCAGGTTAATAGTGGACAATGACAAAGAGTTTTGCTATGGCTGTATCACCATATGAGCAGTTTGACTCTGTAGGTTCGGTGACGGCATGGGTCACACCAATAAGGCCATGTGACTTCCTCATCCAGCTGATTCACCACCTATTTCTCTCTGCATGATTTATCATTTGTCAGTTGACTGCCACTGTCATTCAAATTCTCATGTTTAGCAGCCTTGAAGTGACTATTCAAGATAGTGCTGTGTAGGAAATATTTGGACATGATAGAGAAGAGGAGCAACAGTTTAAAGATATTGAATATCGGCACAAAATATCGACTATCAGCAGCTTCAATCCAAAATTATCAGTATTCCAAAACCTACATCGGTCGAATACTAATGCAACTCCCTGAAACACAGCTAGTTATCAGTGTTAGCATTCCTCATCTAAAACAATGGGTGCTGTTTGCTTGCAGCTCTCTGATGCTGAAGGTCTCATGTTAAAATATGTTACTCCTACAATGTCACAGTGTGCTTTCCTGGAGTTTTTTGCTTTGAATCACTTTGATACACTGATGGGCCTACATGAGTCATGAGAGACGCAATAACCATCTTTGATACAAATCCAAAGTTAGGCAAGCGATCTAGTTAAAGTTGATAAAAAAAAAAAAAAAAAAATCAGAGGATGTGTTAGAATATGCATATTTTTGTGGTACAGTAGGAGAAAAAAGAGAAAAAGAAATCCCTTGTATCTTTCTCCTTAGCTCTTCTTCTGTTTCTTTTCCTAGTACTTCACTCTTACACGATCCATCTGTGCTCACAGGAATATTAGACGTCCTTATATGACTTCTGCACTCCTTACTTTAGTTGCTTGTAATTTCTTTTTTTCTTTTTTTTTTTTTAGCTTATTTTACTGTTGCACTCATAAGTCTTTCTAGATAAGAGTGTCAGTAAAATCCCGGCAACCTAGGCTGCCAGGAGGCTTGGATTGTGTGCTAAACTGAATAAAAGGAACAATTCACATACACTGGGTAAACTAGTAATATATTTATTATTATTATTATTATTTTTCTTCATCTTCATCTTCTTCTTGCCATGCTCCCCTTTTGTTAATCTCTGCATGGTGTTATACTGTGTACCTGTTATCACCATTAATAAAATTCATAAAGTGGTCACATGATCAAAATCACTGTTATGAACAAAAGCACATCTGACATAAACATCTTACGTTGATTCAACTTTATTTTGAAAAATAAATTCGAATAATGATGCAATATGCATACTGGAAATATACAATACATATACAGATACCGGTGTCTTAAGTCACACAGTAAGCTCCCATACTGAAAAAAACATCAGCTGTAATTTACATACAAACTTTAAAAATGCAACATACATCCCTTCTATATCTATTTGAGTATTCAGAGTTAAGAGAAGCACATTATTATACAGTATAAGTACACTGTTATTCCTTTGGAGTACGTTGAGATAGCATACTATGAAGTACCCCTTGGTATTGTACTGTTCTCATAATACCAATACAGTATTGCTGAAGTATTACCAGCTTTAGTTATGATTTAGTTTGATCTTCTCACCCTCTGATGTGGGATTAGTGTCTTGTAAACTATAGGAGCTTCTTGTCTTATAAAAATAGCCCTCAAAAGAGCAGCTGCTGTTCATCTGTTGCCATAATGCAATTCATTGAAAGCCCTCTAGGCTCTTAACAAAGTTATTTCTGCGGGAAAAGATTTCCTCTCCAATTACAGAAGCTTGGTGGAGAAAAGGCCCTATTTCTTTTTACATTTTGTCTCCATCTTTTGCTGCTCAGCGCTCTTTTCTGTGGTGTTTCTGCACTGCTCTTCCCAGAGATCACCTGTCAATCAAACAGTGTGGGCGGAGCTTGGCTTTTCTGTTGATGCAGTTTGAGTTTCTCTTTTCTTTGTCTGTTCAGCCATGGTGGCTATCGTTGCTCATGCTAACTACCCAGTTCTTCTTCTTCTGTTTATTCCGAACAAACTGGGAACGTAAAACGCATCACTTCCTGTGCGGCAGAGGATTTTTCCCAGGAAAGAGCTACCAGACACCGGGTGTCAGTGGATATAAATTTAATCACTATTGTGTTATAGCAATCTGTGATGTAGAGTAGCAAAATTAATCCAAAATTAATCCCAGGTCTCAACTCTAATGGGCATTCCCACTATTTTAACTTAATTTAAGGCGATTTGGAGCATTACTACGGAACGGCTGTGGTTTTTTTAATGCCGTTATCTCGATATCACGAGTTAATTATCTCGTTATCTCGAGAAAACGAGCTTTGTTATCTCGAGATAACGAGATAATCAACCCGTTATCGCGAGAAAACAAAATGTCGTTTCCTCTTATTACTTATAATGTTCATCAGAGATCAGGAGTGCCATGCCAGCATGCACAGATGGCGTCTTGACAACTGTAGCAACTGATTTAAGCTGAAAATGTCAGATCAATGCATCAGACTGTACTTCAATCAAGGTCTAACACAGGCAGAAATTACACTGTGTCTTTCTGTTAGAGATAACATTCAGATCAGTCCTCGTCATTTAAGGAGAAGACTAGCAGTTACGAATCCTCCTCGACAGTCATGACAGTGATCTTGAAGGCTGAAATCAGCTGTGATCAAATGAACCAGACACTCATTTTCGAGTTCTCCATAATTATCTCATGATCTCAAGAAAACAAAAGTCGCTTTCTCGTGATAAATCATCTCGTTATCTTGAGAAATCGGCCTTTTGTTATCTCGAGATAACGAGATAAATGAACCCGTTATCTCGAGAAAACGAGCTTTGTTATCTCGAGATAACGAGATAATTAACTCGTTATCTCGAGAAAACCAGCTTTGTTATCCTGAGATAACGAGATAGTTAACTCGTGATCTCGAGATAACAGCATTACAAAAAATAATTGCAAGCACGGCCGTTCTCGGCTTCCGTAGTATTACAGTGTTTTGAGCTCTATACTTTCTCATCGCAGATTACTACTTTAATTTGAACGGTGTGTTCCTCGTCTCGCCCTCAGCTCTCTGAGTTACTATAACTCACGATTTCTTGCATCTTGTCTGCAAACGAGACAAGAAAATCGTATGACCTCCTAGTCATATGAAGAGATTCATGTTCCTCGGCGGCCTCGCTATCATCAGCATTTATGAGTGGAAAATTAAAAAGGAAAATGTTACGGCAACCTGCGGCTTGACCGATGGAGGAGATTTTCATATCTGGAGAAAAAATGATAAGAGTTATGTAAGATCAGACGGCCGCCTGTGGCGAGGCAGCGGTTTATATCTGAAGTGTCGTCTTGAGCTCATATGTTAACATGATGTATTATCCATAGACACTGGAATTCACGGGGGCCTATCTCCTGCACCGTTCAGACGCACTTAACTCTGCATGCACTCCACATGCACTTGAGTTATACAACACACACCCACACACACACACACACACACACACACACACACACAGGCTCTATACAATACAGTCTACCATTTGTGTGTAGTACATACACATGAGCACGATAATACAAACTGAAAAGGTACAGGTATGACGCATGTGTATGTTTCACATTAGTTGGATCGGTTTTTATCTACACTTTGCAGCACTCTAATGGAAACCTGTATGTGTAAATATTATCAAAAGCATATGAATGTTCAAACAAAGCTGATTTTACCAGCTTGTTTTTACAGGTGAATGAATATTACAACATTGCAAACAGCTACTATGTGTAGTGCAGTTATGAAAATGTCACGGTTTAGGTGACTTTACTGTATAGTAGCCTGTTTGACACAGAATGAACTAAGAGAACACATCACCATCTTGCTTTCATAATATGAGCATCTCTGAAAAAAAAACCCAAGAATATCAGACTTAGAATAATTTCCATATACACTGCAATGTACAGTAAATGAATCTCGCATAAACGCGCCAATGCTCCCTTCACGTGCAACACCGTCCCTCGTTCTAGAACTTTTTTTAGTAAGAGTCCTCCACGTTCCTCTCCTCCTCTCGCCTCCGTGCCATCCGCCGTTTCTTTTCCAGTCTTGAATCTCTGTGCAACTTCATGGCATCGTCCTCCTCCTCCTCCTTCTCATCCTCCTCTTCCCACGTGAGGCCATCTGGATCGTATCTGAGGGGCAGACAAAGAAGCTCAGTGTGGGCAGAGGGTAGAGAAGTGTTGCCTCTTCACCTTTTGTGAAGAAGTCCAGGAGATACATGGGCAGTAAATCACACTGAGGCAGTGAAACGCTCTCCACCTCCACATTGAACTTTTCATGTGCAAGTGCGTCCAACGAGGCGGGCGAACACCGGGGGGGGTTTCATCTCCAGTTGGACGGAGGCCCTGATGGACAATTTTGCCAACAATTATCTCAACAGTACTTTTTTTATTTTATTTTTTTGGTCTTAGAGAGCCAAGTTCAGCCAGTGAGACACTTCACTCTATAGCTGGGCACGCTGGGACTGTCTGGAAAAAGTCTGTTGTTTATTGGGCAGTAATTAAGAAGGAGGTAAGAGTTGTATTATTGTGAAAATTGAATTTAAACTATTATTAAACTATTTTAGCTGTGAATTCAGCTCCTGCACTCCAGTTTGTATGCAAATAATTCGATGATGTCACATCAGGAGAACTTCTGGATTCTTCATCTATTACAGTGATTCTCAACCTTTTTCATATCAATCATAATTTAGTACACATTAGGGCCACGGACCCCCATTTGATGAGATTTTGTCTCTCTGACCCAAATCTGAGAATATTTTTATTGTCAGATATGATTTTGTCCAGAATTCCAAGACTATCTGTATTGTAGGTAGAGAGATAACAGAGAAACTATGATCAAAACAGTCATTCTTCTACATTCTCTAATTGTGTTAACTTCTTGTAAATGAAATAATGCTGAAGTTTAACAATTCATCAATTTGCTGGGGACCCCCTTGAACCCCCTCCAGGACCCCGTTGGTCCCCGGACCCCACGTTGAGAACCACTGATCTATTAGTTTGCATAGCTGCCATACAGTGATGTTTGTGTATATACAGTAAATATACAGTAGCTACATCTTTTGTATGGTAAGACAACACATACTCTTATACTACTACTACTACTACTTTATAATAAATCACGTTGTTGTATCAGCATGTGTGGACCCAGGTCCTTAGGACTCAGAGCCCTGCTGGATTTCACTGTAGCCATCTAATCAGAGACTGATTTACACCAATGCAAATAACTGCAATTAACGAGCTGGTAGGATAGAAAACCAGCAGTACTCTAGGGCCCAAGGACCAGGATTGGAAACCACTGTATTTTCCATGGAAGACATGAAGGCAGCTGATCAACTAGGGAGCCAGAGAGCTGAGATTACATTCAAATAAACTCTATTGCCTCAGTATGTTTGCCATGTATCATCAGCATTAAGCTGGACTGAATCTTAAATGATGCCTCACTGCCAATTTCCAGTATGACAATTTCCGGTGTAACATTTCTGGGGGAATTTCACAGAATATACCTTTTCCTTGGCAGTCCATAGAACAATGCTGGGAAATCCAGCCAGTTAAAGGTGCTATGTATGTAGCATGTAGCAACACCAATAAGTCATTACCACATTCATTTACAGCAGTGTAATTATCGTAAACAAGCCCATCACTGAGAAGACTGTCAGCCTCTACACTGCGTTTTACATTGTGTGCTAGTCAGATTTGATAGGAAATCTGCTGGATTGCTTTATGGCTCAAAACAGGAACCATTTTATTTTGTTTATTCCAGTTCCACTATTCTAACTGCATACTTTCAA
This sequence comes from Centroberyx affinis, assembly GCF_046629955.1. Taxonomy (NCBI): domain Eukaryota; kingdom Metazoa; phylum Chordata; class Actinopteri; order Beryciformes; family Berycidae; genus Centroberyx; species Centroberyx affinis. The sequence goes on from NW_027281709.1 coordinate 149,026, forward strand.
CTTCATGTTCAGTCTGAATGTATATTGGCAGTATATCAGTGTATATCAAGGCTTGTTACAGTGCTACACCTGTTAAGTATATCGTACTGGTCAGCAAAGATGAGAGGTAGTACTGTATACTCTACCTTTACGGCTATTGTAGCCAAGGGAAGTCCAGTTTGCTCTGGTGGCCCAAGGCGATCATGGAGTTCCTGTTTCTGCCAGGAAGTTCCACTGGTCCCAGATCAGGCCTGTGGAGCATAACAGACACCGTTATTGCTGACTTTCCACAGTAGCTCTGGAAGACGCTAGGGACGTTAGGGCCCAGCCGTTTAAGGAAAGAGTTCGAGAGCACATTTCTTGTCATTTCATCTCAAATCGACATAACCACCTTCTCTCTTGGAAGGTGGTGTTCTCTCTAATGAATCCTGGACGGCGGCCATATCTCACCAGACCTCAGTTTAAATCCACGGGGGAATTCTCCTACTCCTCCAGGCATACCTCAGGCCTGACAGTCCGACCCCCCCCCCCCCCCCTCCTCCTCTGCTCGCCTGGGTCTTTGCCAAGCCCCAGTCGGGATAGAAGGATATGTTGAAGGGCCAGAGAGAGAGAACCGTTCTTTCCTGCGGCCCTCAGCCTCCCACCAAATTCCTATGTACTACAGCCTCTCAAACAAAGAAATACCACAATTCATCTACAGTCACGCCCGCCCCCCCCCCCCGACAAAAACGGAGGGAACCGTTCCCTCGGGCTTGCTTTGCCAGGAACCTGTCACGGTTCGCTCCTCGCCCAAAGTCACCGAAGTTGTCAACGCTTTCCACCCCAAAATAACCCCAAAGTCTTTTTTTTTCTCTCTCTCTCTTTTTGCTGCAATCATGCTGGCTTGTATTCATTGGAGTAAAATAACTGACATTCCTTCTCCTTCAGGCAATTTTTGTTTTGTTTTGTTCAACAAATGAGACTTGAAAGCACAGCTCCTTTTCAGTGTTTTTTTTTGGAGGTTTTGCCATTTCAGCCCAGACACCAATTGCCACCACAAAAACAGAGGCCAGTAAAGTCTGAGTTTCTTTACAGACTTTGGAAAGAGATTAGAGACTTTTTAGCCTGTCACAAACCTGAAAGAAAAGTGTTTAAAATAAAAACGGGACGACAAGAGGCTCTTATGGCTGAGTTGTTGCTTTTTCATCAATTAATATCTCTATTAATACTTTTTTTCATGGACTTATGAGCTACAAACACGGAGCCACTGTCAATATAAAGTCAATACAAAAATTTGGGTAATATAGTCCATCTTAATCAATATTAATATTAATATTAACATTATGTCTTATCACTTATGTGGAACAAAGACACCTGCCAATGCTGCTCAATTTTCCAAGCATCTGACTTATTCAAGTTCAATTATAACAGGATTAGGTTTTTTTGCAATACCTTGTATTAGGACAAAAATATTCAAATCTGTCTTCATGCTCAGTGCAGATATAGACAGTCACTGGCAGTAAAAACATTGTATATTATCTCTCTAGCTGTGAGGAATGCCTGTTTTGTTTTTATAATGTATCCATGTTATGATATTTTGAGGAGCCTTAGAAATGTTAACTTCAACGTGTTTTAACATGAAGTGTCTCCCCTGATATATGTTAAATGATAATATTTTGTCAAGATCATATATTTGTTCAAGGATATTGGCTGTAATGGTCGTTACAGACTGGGAATATAACTCTAACAATAGTTTTGATGGAGTGAAAAAATCTTTGTCATTGTTGTTTCTCTTCTTTACCGTCCATAGTAATTCTAAATAGGCCTCTTGAGCTATGTTTTCCTTGGCAAACAACGGTCTCTAGCACAGTAAATGCTTAACAAAGCATAAGTAATGAGATGCAGATAGTTTGACGAGCTCAATTGGTAAGGTATCCATAAAAAAACATTAAAGTAATGATTTCACATGAAGTGCAATCAATCCAAACAACTTTTTTTTCTTCTAAAGAATCTCAGAATTCTAGAAAAGCAAAACATCTTGACAAGCTGCCAAAGACATCAAACTCCTCTTTCTGAGAAAAAGATACAGTAGTTTTCAGGAATGACTGTATTTGTATTAGACTATGTGAGGTAATGGAGCAGTAATAGGCAAACCCACCAAAGATGATGAAAGAAATTATGGCTTTGTTGAAATGCTAGTAGTTTCATGAATTGGCCAAGTTCCAGCATCCAGTAACAACCTTGATTTGTTGAGCGGTGACCAAGGAAATGGCCAAGGAATCTGTCCTTGGGTAATCTTTTCAGATTGTGAAGCAAAGATGCACAGTGTATAGGCATAAGGGAAGTATAGGAGCATAGTATGGGCCAGATTAGAAACCATGCAAACCCTGGCAAAGACACTGGCCAGTTCAGCCACCACCTTATCCCTTGTCTGTGTCTATGCTATAATAGTAGAGGCACATCACTGCTATTGAATGAAAACCTTGTATTTCCAAAAAAAACAACAACATGGCTGATATTGCCATTGGCAGCAGTGCCATTAATGGATTGGAAGCTATTGGAAACTAAATGCAAGTAATAGATGTAAGTAAACATGCTGTCCCCCAGGAATGATGCAGTCTCCATCTAGGCCAATCAGCAACATATATGTCACGTTGTTTTGACCTGTAATTACAGCGCCCCCTTTGGGCCAATCAGTATAATTTGAAAATGCTGCAACACAGTGGTGAGATGCACCATTTACCCAAGTTTCATCAAAGTCTGTTCTGCGGTGTCTGAGATATTTTGTGACAAAAGAAAGAACCACCGAACAGGTGGAGAACGATCCATATTAAAGAAAAGAATACGGGAATGATGATGTTTTCAGACAACAGTAGTGATATACTGTAGTCTGTGGTGTATTCGCAGTGTTGTTGCCTCACCTGTAGAGCTGGGGACAGGACATCTTCAGCGAGGTGGAGGTCAGTCCCAGCCTGCTCTGGTTCCTCAACTTAGTCTTCTTCACCAGGTCTTTGACTCGGCCCCATGTGTAGTTTTCACTCACCTGTCCACAAAGATACCCAAGAATGATCATTTTATAATAATCTCATGATAATGATAGGTTACTACAACAACAGAGAAACACCGAGCTGTACCTCAGAGAAACTAGTGAGAAACTAGTGAAAAACCAACCCTCATGTCCTCAACTCTTACCAGGAGTTACTGAGAAGAATGTCTCATTGATCCTCCCTCCGCAAGGGCCTCGACTGTTAGGAAGCGCAGTAACCGAGAAACAACAATGTGTCATGGAAGATATTGCTGTTGTCGGGTGAAAACCTCTCCAAAATGTCAACGGGTCAGCAACCGAGGACACAAGCCTTGTTTTCAAAAGGGTTTCATAAGTCCAAGGGTTGAAGAATTAGAGGACCATGTAAAAAAACATGAAAATCACCAAAATTGGGGACGATATGGTAGATTTATGAGTAACTAAACCCCAAACCCAAATCTTTGGTGAAGCCTGACACCTAATGGTGAAAAGTAGGGTAATGAACTAGCAGGTGATGTCACCACCTGTTGTACTCTATAGAGGGTGACATCACCTGGCACCAAAGACCAGCCAATAGTAGATGACCTGTTCAGTACCCTACTTTTCACCATTAGATGTCAGGCATATTTGGGTGGGGTATAGTTACTCATAAATCTACCATATCGTCCCCAATTTTGGTGATTTTCATATTTCATGGAGTACAACAGGTGGTGACGTCACCTGGCACCAAAGACCAGCCAATAGCAGATGACCTGTTCAGTACCCTACTTTTCACAATTAGATGTCAGGCTTCACCACAGATTTGGGTTTGGGGTTTAGTTACTCATAAATCTACCATATCGTCTCCAATTTTGGTGATTGTCATATTTTTTTACATGGTCCTCTAGTTCTTCAACCCTTGGACTTATGAAACACTTTCGAAACCGTTTGGATATAGTCAAAAATGTGAAAGCAAGCTAAAAACAAGGCTTGTGTCCTCGGTTGCTGACCCGTTGACATCTTGGAGAGGTTTTCACCCGACAACAGCGATATCTTCCATGACACATTGGTGTTTCTCGGTTACTGCGCTTCCTAACAGTCGAGGCCCTCGCGGAGGGAGGATCTCTCCATTGGGCGCCAAGAAAGTATCTCATTGGTCATGTATCATCGCTTTGAGAGTTTTCTGCCCCTGTAGTTTTTGCCATTTGGATTGTAATCAGAGGATGTGAAGTGAGTCAGAGAGTGTGTGTTTGGAGGGAGGGGCTGGGCTTAAAGAGCCAGTGCGATGAATTTAACCCAGATGATTTTAAAGGAGTGTTATTTGTTCAGTTGCGGATGGTTCAGCTGATTTGTTAGAGCTGCTTTAGTGGCTCTTTCTCTATGTTCAGCCAATTTTCAGTGGGTTGAGGGAGTGCCGCTCTGCTGACATACTCAGTACCACCCATTTCTTGTTGGAAGCGTCCAACGTTCACAGTACAGTTAGTGCTAAAGTAAATTCTTTTTTGATCAAAAAGAAAGTCGTGTGAATCGTGCAAATCGTGAAATATTTTAAATGCCACATGTCAAATTCCATGCCAAGTAGAAAGTAAAAGCCAAGGGAGAAATCTCTCTCTCCTTTCCCAGTCTCTGCCTTGCTCGCTCACTCACATACAGCTCCCTTGCTGTTTGCCCATCATGTCCACTTAACTTGCATTTATATGCATGTTAAGGATAACAAGAGAAGTGAGAAATTGAAATTAACTGCATAATTATCAGTTTACACCAGTCTACATGGCTCTTGCTAGCCACTGAGGCTTATCTTTCTCCTCATCTGCACTGTTATATTTATTTATTTATATATTTTTTCTTTTTCTTTTAAATGTGATTTTAATGCACTTTTCACTTTTCTAATCCTCTTGCACTGTCTTTTGTTTTATCTTTCGATTTCACTTGATTTGAACTGCACTAGTTTACTTTTTAAGTCTTTTACCTTGTGGACCTCTTTTGCACTTTTTAATTGTACATTTTTTACCTTTACTGTATTTTTTATTACTCTGTAAAGCACTTTGAATTGCCTCAGTGTATGAAATGTGCTATACAAATAAAGCTGCCTTGCCTTGCCTTGCCTCATACTTTTTCACACTGTCCCTGGCTACTGTCTGATCAACTGATCAACTATGGCCACCTCATTAATTATGAATACTGTCAACCTATCAGAGCATTCATTAAATTCTGGGCATATTTGATGTCATTTATACCAGGAAGTATAGTAAGTATCTAAAACTAAAGCTGATTCTGTTTACAACCAAATCCAAATTCCACAACACTGACAGTTACAATATTTTGGCTAACTTTCCATGAACAGGCCCCTTTGTCACGCAATACCATGAGACCGGTGAATGCGGTTCTTGCTGCACTGGACCTTTAATATGCCAGCGTGACTCACCCTTCGGTGGGGGATGGAGAGCCCTTCGGTGCTGTCGCCGAGGAAGCGGACCTCCCCCTCGGTGTAACTCCTCCGGTTCAGCCCTCTCCTCCACAGCGGTACGGGTGCCAACGGCTGGCATAAACCCTCACTGCTCACATCTGCACATGAGGAGAAAACAGAAACCACAGGCAACAAGCGGTTACAGTGTGTGTGTGTGTGTGTGTGTGTGTGTGTGTGTGTGTTTGTTTGGGAAGACAAGAGAGCAGCAGCAGCATTAATACGATCTTTGCAAATCTGTGTTCACGTGAAGGGTTTTATTGAAGGGTTTAACATGCAACTTTTCCTCCTTGAGGCAGGAAGTGCGTTGTTAGTCCCGCCCTCCTCCCCCTCACTTCTTGATGAGCTGTCATCAGCTGCCAATCTGTGAAAAGCCACCACAGGCTTTGTAGAAGCAGATGGCAAAAATTGTACATAGTTTCAAATGCCTGGGTATTGTATTTAATTACAACGGTTCATTTAAAGTTGCTATTGAGGAACTCTGTAAACGGGCCTCTAGAGCTGTGTTTGCTTTACTGTGTAAGTGTAGGAAGTTTGATTTACCAATAGATATTAGACTAGAGCTTTTTGATAGGCTTGTGACACCAGTTATGCTGTATGCATGCGAAGTATGGGGGTTTGAGAGGACAGCCATTTTAGAGAGGTTACATCTGAAATTCCTCAAGTATA
>NW_027281710.1:0-66403 GCF_046629955.1 Centroberyx affinis
TTGAGCATTAACTAATTCATGTACCCTTATTGTAAAGTGTTACCTAAATGGCATTGAAGCTCCATGATCAGTGATGTCAGCATTTGTAGGACATTGGAGATAAATTCCATTGTATTGATGGCAGGGTCTGTAAAAATAATATTTTATCTTATTTTCACTTTTCTGGAGGATGACATTAACTGAGTGGAAACCACAACCCAGCAAGTCAAGGTCAACAGGAGAAACAGTTAAACAGTAATGGATAGGACTAGGTAGATTTTGTTTTACTCTTGTTTATCTATTACAGAATGTTATAATCTTGTAGAGATCTGCCACTTAAAACACTGAGCCAGTGACTTGGCTTTTTATGGTTGGACTATCAATTTGTTAAGAAATCTTTGTTAGGCTATTTATAAGAAATCTGATCCATCCCTGACATCCAAATATATAGCTAAAATGTTCATAGTCCTAAATTATACAAATTAATAGGATACATTTACTGAAGGCTGTGTCCATGGTGCTGTGTGAGTTATTTTTTAACTTAATTATATTCTTGAAGCAATTTACAGTTTACTACCACACAAGCTGACCTTGACTACACATTGCTTTTATTTAGGCCCACATGGCTTTAATTAGCATAAATAATATGGCCCTATTTAATAGTTCCACAACTTTATAGAAATAATTACATTGCTTTGCCTGTATACTGGATGCTGTATGGCCACTAGGGCTCATGAGGTCATGAAAGTGCTAGAGCTTTTTTAATCCCAAGGGACAAATTAGATTTTCATCATGGCCCAACACAATACACACAGGAAAAAAAGAAACAAAAAACAAAAAAAACAAAATCCTAGCAAATAATAATGCAAAAATAAATCAACCATTCAACAAAAAATCGGTTGCTTTCTGGTCTGCTGAGTCTCTCAGCAGTTACAGCTGACTGGGGCAGCATTAGAAAACTTCAGCCTGTTCCTGTTTATCTCTGTAATCAGAAGTGTAAAAAGTGAATGAATGGGAATAGAACAGTTTGTTGAGGCTCGGTCAGTGAATACACATCTGAACTGAACTGATTCAGTCTGACATACTGTGGTAAAATAACTATTAATCCACTTAAACTGGAGGGGACATCCGAGTGCACATGATTACAAGCCTGTTGAGGCTGTTTTCAGAGCACTGGAGAAAAAAAACAACTTTATTCTGATTTAACCGTGGTCACTAACAGTGGTGGAAAGTAACTAAGTACATTTACTCAAGTACTGTACTTAAGTACAATTTTGAGATACTTGTACTTTACTTGAGTATTTCCATTTGATGCTATTTTATACTTCCACTTTCAGAGGGAAATATTGTACTTTCTACTCCACTACATTTATTTGACAGCTTTAGTTACTTTTCAGATGGAGATTTGACACAATGGATAATATAACAAGCTTTTAAAATACAACACATTGTTAAAGATGAAACCAGTGGTTTCCAACCTTTTTGGCTTTTGACGTCTTACAAAAAGCAGTGTGTAGTCGGGTCACATTTCAGATGTCTATGAGTTGTTAACAGCTCCACCAAATAGTGATTTTTCCCTCTAAACCTCACATGGTTTCATTTCAATAAATGTTCAAATGATCCAATATTTCAGCAAAAATCAAAGATTAGAGAAAAAGTCCAAAAACTGACGACAGATTTGTGTATCAGAACTTTGTTTTTTCTTCTTTCCTCTCCCATTAATCATCTCACGACCCCTCAGATTTATCTGGTGACCCTTTGGAGGGGCCCGACCTAGTGTTGTAGTCGAGACCACCTAAACCGAGACCGAGTCAAGACCAAGACCAGAGCGTATCAAGTCCGAGTCAAGACCAAGACTTTGAGGGGGCGAGACTGAGTCAAGACCAAGACCGAAGGGGGGCGAGACCGAGTCGAGACCGAGACCAGACCAATGCGAGTCCATTTTCAAGACCATGTAATCAGAGTGATGGCTCAACATTTACACCATTTCTCTGCTAAAATTCAAAAAGAAAGAAAGCATTATTTAGGAATTTAAGTAAAATACAAATGGATGTACAGTATGTACTCGGTGACAGAAGGCAATCCTTTGAAACATTGCAATTCGATTTCACTGACCTTTGGAAAAGCTCAAGACAGTGGGCAGAATGAAACAGAAGTGTTAAAACACCCTGAGCAGATAGCTTCACTAAAACATTAAAAATTATTATCAGGTTATAGCTGACCCTTGCTTTTATGTCACAATGTATAATTATTTTGATTCCTGAAATGAGAAGAAACACAAACTTACTGTCATGTATAGGCTACAAATTGTTTTTATGTTATAGTGTTTTGACTTTGACCAATGTGACAACTTGCCCCGCTCTCCCCTACTCAATCTGCCAGAGCCCCGCTGTGCAGACCAAAGTGAAACTTAAAATTCCACAATTTACTCGCCTGTGTCAGTAACGGTAGACACAGTAACCTGATAACACGTCTTTTGCTGCACTACAGACTTTAACGGTAACGTTATTACCTTGTGGAATTTAAGCCTAACATTAGTGAAATTATAATTTAACTGATAACTGTGTCGCAATGCTTTAATGCAGTGCGTTGAATTGAACGCGCCATGTGCCTGTATAGAATTGGTGCTTGTTCTTAGAACTGTTTTGCAAAACTCTCTGCGATTTCTGTAGGCAAATTGTATTATTCTCATTCTCTCCTCCTCAGCCACACATGGTGCTCTCTCCCCCTGTATCCTGCGTTCTCTTTCTTGGCGCAGCTCAGAGGGGGGTGAGTGAGGGTGGCAGCGTTTAATGGTTAATAAACTTTCAAACTTAAAATAAGCCAAGTTATCGGTTGCAATTTGAAGGGGAAAGTTTTATATCCAATCACAGTAAAAAATAAATAAATCAGACAATGCACCGGCAGGTAATGATGTTACTGCACTTGTGGTCTCGACTGGTCTTGAAATAAAATTCTGAGTCCTCTTTGTCCGAGACCGAGTCAAGACCGTGTAAAAATGCAGTCGAGTCCGAGACGAGACCGAGACCAACAAAATGTGGTCTTAAGACCGGTCTCGAGACCAAGACCGATCTCGAGTACTACAACACTAGCCCGACCCCTAGGTTGGGAACCACTGGACTAAACTAGCTAACAAAGTAGTTCAAACTAGCTCCACCTCCAGCAGCTACAACAGTAACATGCTGCTTACACACTGATGCTTCAGTATTAATAATCTAATGATGTCATATATAATAAAATATCAGTCAGAGGGACCAAACCACTACTTTTACTTTAATACTTTAACTACATTTTGCTGCTAATACTTGTACTTTTACTTAAGTAGGATTTTTCATGCAGGACTTTTACTTGTAATGGAGTATTTTTATATTGCTGTATTGGTACTTTTATTTAAATAAAGGGTCAGAGTACTTCTTCCACCACTGGTCTCTAAGTAGGCTACATTTTATATGTACGTTAAAAAGCAAGCCGTGGAGCTTAAAAAGAAAACACTTCATAGCATAAACGTTACTTTAACGTTACTGATTTAACTGCCTCCCTCTTCTCTGCCATACTTTGTTCAGACAGGAAGAAAGATGTTAATTACCGTTTGGTTCAAACGGACAAACGCTAAGGCTTTTACTCTGAAATGGAGCTCAGATTGGTTCTGTCCACACCTCCGCAACACTTGACTCATTTTCTGCATTGACAAACTAAAAGCAAAAAGGAAAAATGCACATCGCTCTTTCCTTTTCCGTGGTGTCAACTCAAATGCAAAAAGCAAAAAGCAGTAAAATCGCTTTTTTTATTTATTGCACTTAAATGAATAAAACGAATGATACGAAGGTATACGCATTGAACCCAAAAGAAAACCTACCAAGACCAATTCCTTTTGAAAGAGAAAAATAGCAATAACAATAAGAGACCCACATTCAGTCAACTGGCTTCAGAAAATATTAAAAATGTATGTATTGATTCCCAGTTCAGAAGTACAGTGCCTTCAGTCAAGGTATGTTTCAATATAAACTCTCATAAAGTGACGCGTGCATGAACAGTTCCTTTTTGTGGATGATATGTTGGCAAATTTGACTTTTTTTTTTTAAACAATATGTTTTATTGATTTTAGTATTTTATACATAATACACATAATACACATAAAAACACAAAATTATCAAGTGTTATAAACATACATTCAACAACAAAAACAGACAAAACAAACAAAAAATCTACAAAAACACATCAGAATCAAGCAGCAATATACAGCACCCTTATTTTGACAGCACATTCTCATTCTCAAGGAAATCTAGTACTGGAGTCAATATTTTTGCAAAATCATTTGCTCTTCCCCTGGATATATGTGTCAGTTTCTCTAGAACAAGACCAGATGCCATCATCCATGCATGTATAGAAGGTACATTCCAAAGGAGGGCAGACATTCTTCTGGCCTGAAGAACACCGAAGTCTATCAATAATGAATGTTTCAAATTAACTATAAAATCCTCTGGATTTATACCCAGAACACACAGTTTTGCTCGGAAAGGTCCCTCCCTGCCCACCATCCGGGAAATGTTCTGAACAACCTTTTTCCAAAAAGATTGTAACTTTGGGCACTCACAGACACAATGGAACAGAGTACTCCTCTCCTCTAGACATTTAATACAGGTGTCTGGAATGCCAGGGGACCACCGATTCAATTTAACCGGTGTGATGTAAGTTCTCATTGGCGAATTTGATTTTAATGTAAATCCCTCAAGCAGGAAAAAATAAAATACACCATTCTTCATTCGAACAGTATTTGGCTGCGGTGTGAATAATTGTCATCCAACATCGAACTGTCAGTATCCGCCATATTTGGCTCTTCATCTAATATCATTGAACCGTTCCTGTGGACCAGAGCTACATGATAACCATATGTGTTATCTCCCCCCAAGCTAATTTAAGGTGCTGTGTATTTGCTCGTGGCGATGCTGCACCTCCCGCACAAGGACATCCGTTTCGGAACTAGGGCTGAAAGATATTGACAAAAAATCTACAATAATTGTTATTATTTGACAGAATATTGCAATTGCGATTTACATTGCCATTCATATATATAATAATAATAATAAAACTTTCTTTGTGTAGCACCTTTCATACATAAAATGCAGCTCAAAGTGCTTTACATTCGAAGCAATAAAACAAAAACGAATATATATGGCAAGAACAAATGTATACAACAGCATAAATGAAAATAAATCGAAACCAATTAGTAGAAATAAAATTAATAAAATAAATAAAATAAACACTTGTGTAGGGGATAAAGCACAAGATAAAAATGAGTTCGCTAAAAGCCTTCCAGTAAAGGTAAGTTTTAAGCTCTTTTTTTTTTTTTAAATGTCCACAGAGCTTACCTGTTTGATATACTTGGGCAGGGCGTTCCACAATTTTGTTGCATAATACATAATCCCCGCTTTGTGTGGAGTACTTTGGGCACGATTAAAAGACCAGCATTGGAGGATCGAAGGGCTTTTTGTGGTTGATAGGATACTAAAAAGTCAGAGATGTATGAAGGTGCTATGCCATTAAGAGCTTTGTAGGTAATTAAAATGACCTTAAAATCAATTCTAAAAGAAACAGGGAGCCAATGCAGTTCAGCTGAAACAGGAGTGATATGCTCTGTTTTCTTGGTCTTAGTTAAAAGTCTAGCAGCAGAATTCTGTATGAGTTCCAATTTCTTTATAGACTTTTTTGGGAGACCAGTAAATAGTGCATTGCAGTAGTCTAATCTACTAGTGATAAATGCATGAATTAGTTTCTCAGCATTCTGTGGTGTTAAAAATGGCCGTACTTTGGCAACGTTTCTCAGGTGGAAGAAAGCTGTCTGGGTCACTTTACTAATATGGGGTTTAAAACTTTTTTTTTGTACCCAAATTTATTAATAATAAATAAATAGAAGAAAAAATAAAATAAAATAATCAATTTATAACAAATGCTATGTATGTATTATAATCTACATACATAAAATCCGTAAGGAACCAAATGCAAAAGGTAAACAAGGGGTTTAAAACTTAAATCCGAATCTAAAATGACACCTAGACTTTTAACTTGTGATTTGGTCTGGCTCACCAGATATATATATAAATATATATATATATATGTCATATATTTTTTTTAGAAATGTAAAAATGTTTAAAGAAAAGTGATTTTGTTAAAAAAAAAAAAGAAATAGATGCCAGTGTACAGGATTTACTCTTACTAAGACTTTGAGCCTTATGAAAGGTTTTCACCAATATTGATCTTGATTCATGGACCAAAGATTACCTGTAGCGCTAAAACACCTTGTTTAAAAATCAAGTTTAGACGCCCCTCTCTCTTAAAGGAATAGTTCACCCAAAAATGAAAATTCTGTCATCATCTACTCCCCCTCATGCCAGTTGAAACACAGGTGAAGTTTGTCCATATAACACACAGGGAGGCTGCAGCACAACTCCATAGCAGCCTTCTCCAAAACAACTGAAGTCAGTGGGGACCAGTTCTTCAGAGTTCCAAAAAGACCTACAGTATATTTACACCATCATTTAGTGCAAATCTTAACTACAGCTGATTGATTTGCTACAAATCATGGTGTATAGGTCTTTCTATTCACAGTGTGATTGTTTGGCTGTTTTTGTTTTGGAACTCTAAAGAACATTTTTGGGTGAACTGTTCCTTTAAGCAATTAATTGCAGCCTCTGCGATTTCGAAATTGCAGAAGTTCATATTGCGATTTAGATTTTTTTGCCGATTAATTGTTCAGCTCTAGCTGGAACCGCTCCAGACTGTTCTCTCTATCACAGAGCTGTCAGACCGCTGTGGTGGAGAGCACACTGCTTTGAAAGGGAAGGGAAATAGGTGATTTGATTGGTCATGACTGACGCCGGCCCCTACCACACCGACTTTTTCCAACTATGCCTCTGGTCATGAAATTGCCAAAGATCAGTCATCATGCCTGCCTACTCACGGCGCCCACCTTACACTGTGCTTTGCATCGTGCAGCATTGATTCACGTAAAGAGAGGCCCATTATTGTCATGCTGAGCCAGGTCAGGCCTGGATAGACAGGCGCCGTCCTGTTGCCTTCTGAATAATGCAGAGAGGCAGAAGTGATGAGGCTGGAGGAGCCAGCGACAGCGAGAAGAGAGTAATGAGAGTTACAGTGGAAAAAATGTATTGTGAGGAGCAGGTAGATGAGAGTAAGATTGGACATTCTACTGTACGAGTGGAGGCCAGAGAGTTTTGGAGAGTCACTGAGTGTGTGTGTGTGTGTGTGTGTGTGTGTGTGTGTGTGTGTGTGTGTGTGTGTGTGTGTGTGTGTGTGTGTGTGTGCGTGCGTGTGTAGGACAGTGATTCTCAACCTTTTTCATATCAAGGACCCTAATTTAGTCCACATTAGGGCCACGGACCCCCATTTGATGAGATTTTGTCTCTTGGACCCAAATCTGAGAATATTTTTATTGTTAGATATGATTTTGTCTAGAATCCCATGACTATCTGTATTGTAGGTAGAGAGATAACAGAGAAACTATGATCAAAATAGTCTTTCTTCTACATTCTCTAATTGTGTTAACTTCTTGTAAATGAAATAACGGTGACGTTTTCTTATTCATCAATTTGCTGGGGACCCCCTAGAACCCTCTCAGGGACCCCTGGTGGTCCCCCGACCCCACGTTGAGAACCATTGATGTAAATGACCAGACACGAAAATAAAATATTCATTCATTCATTCATTCATTCATAGCACCTTAAAGTTTAGGGTTAGGGCTTGGAAAAGTCCTGACAGGTATAGTAAGGCAAGCGTTTGTGTGTGTGTGTGGCAGTGATCCTGGCCTGGTGTGTTGTGTTAATGATCCTAGTGTGTGTGATTATATGTGCGACAGGCTGGCTGGGCAGGTGGGTCGGTCCCATGATGCCCTGGGAGGCTTTTGACTGCAGAGCCAATATCAGCTCCACTCCTGTCGTTGGCTGATAACACGCTGTAGCCCAACGAGGACGCCACACAGGAACACCAGCCTCTCTGAATAGGCTGGAATATGGAGAGGAAGGAAAAACCCCCGACCTTGCTCTGCTACCGTTCTTGCAGGAAATGAAAAGTGAAACTGTCGTGTTTAATCAGGCGGTTTAATCAAAGTCATAAGGTCTCCATGTCATGATGCTTCAACAGATGACAGACGGGTAGCACAAGGCCACGAAGAGACCGACAAAGGCAGATGAGGCATCAATTAGATGTTGAGGAACCCTGAAAGACCTTTGGTGAAATACAACCAGTGAGAGAAGACAAAGAGAGAAAATGTAGCTGAGAGGTTTGTAGACTCTGGGCTGACCCCATTCTGGCTGAGAATAATTTGTTCTGCACTGATTAAAACAACATTAAAGCAAAGCCAGAGAATCGTGCTGGTGTTTCATATCGTGGAAATGGAGTGCTGTCTTTCTTTTGGGTTGGTTCCAAGCACATTGAGTCCCAGAAGTATTTGGGCAGCACATTGTTTGATGTTTTGGCTCCAATCGGACTGCAGTTCTTCCACTGTTCATCCGATATGGCTCAAAGTACCCTCAAATTAAAGCAGCCTGCTCTCTAACCTCATAGTCACTGTGTCTTTGACATCCAAAGTAATGAGTACAGAGCCAGTACTGATGTAACAATGTATCGCTGTTTAACTGCTTATGCCGCTGTATTAAGTACACTCCCTCCTATGAGACGCAGAGGACATGGGAAGATGCTTCAGATGACGACGGCTTAATCTCCAACAAACATCTTACTGTCCTGTTTGATGGGAAAGCATGGTAAGATGTATGATATGATATAGGTCAGTTTAAAATGCCATAATACTTGAAAGAGAAACACATTATTCCACTCTGGATATCAGGTTTAGCAGGAATAATTCTCTCAAAGCAAAATAAAGTCACCACTGCTTACATCATAGATGGGCCCGCCCCATTTTGTGGCCCCCAGATAAATACATTTTTTTTGTTTGTTTTTTATCAAGTATTGATTTCACGGATACTTTTTTTGGTTGTAATACTCTGTTTGACCACTAGAGAGCACCACCTACTAGGGCGCTCAGGTTTCTGGTTGATCAGACAGCAGAAGCCTCATAGAACGTCGTCCAGTAGTTACCCAGCGAAAGATGAGCGCCAAAAGAAAACTCTCACAAGAAAACGTGTTTTTAACCCAAAGTGGGAATTGGTTCACAGGTTTACGGAGTTTTGGGACAAACGATTTTAATTTGAGCCGCCACTATACGAGCATGCACAAAGCTAAGTACGACAAGTACGTATGCCATTAGAATAGCTATCATCACTGATCTGAAAGCGAAAATACACAAACAAAGGTTTGTCGCTAAAGCAACAACAACAACATAGGAATCAAGTCTCAAGGCGTCCTGTGCTGTTTCTCTCGAACTTGCGAAATCCAAGAAGGCACTGTCAGATGGAGAGATGGTAAAGCGGTGCGCCATAGAGATGGCAAAGGCATTGGGTGAAGAATTTCAAGTCTGTATTTCTCTCCCGCCGCACAGTGACTCGCAGGAT
The DNA here is from genome assembly GCF_046629955.1 of Centroberyx affinis. NCBI lineage: Eukaryota > Metazoa > Chordata > Actinopteri > Beryciformes > Berycidae > Centroberyx > Centroberyx affinis. The sequence continues at coordinate 9,504 of NW_027281710.1, forward strand.
TTTTGACATCCAAAATCATGTGGAGGGAAAGCTGAAAAATATAATGAACAATTACTCCTACTAATTCTACTGTCAATTGCTCTTGCGTAGATGAGTAGCTGGCTAACATCTGTCACATCTTGTTCAGTGCTAACGAGTAGTAGGAGTAATTGAGAGAAGTCAGAGTGAACACACATCTCTTTTCCAGGTGCTGAGTCGAATACTTACTTCATGCAAATTCAAAAAGACTCGCAACACTGTGGCAGCTCCCAATATTTTGCTTACTTTATTCTACATTAAAAACAAATACAACGTTTCGAGCCCTCACGGGTTCTTCGTCAGGTAGGTTTTGCAGTGAATCAGACAGGTTCGGGTGTTCCTCATTTACAGAATGGATATAGGTCCCACCCATAGGTGTGATCATGGAGAAACCAATGAAATCTCAATAAACAAAGAAAAAAAAAAAAAATAATAATAATATAACCCAGAAATCCTGATTAACCATCGCTAGAAAAAAACTAAATTAATTTATATTTGAGTATAATTCACCTAAGTAGGTAGCATACTATATCAAAAAGCATTCACAGTATAAAGATGGGCCTATTTATATTCATGTGGCCTGTTAGTTCCATATTGGAAAGTTCTAAGGGGTACTACAATCTCATGATTCACTGGTCATAGATGTAAGTTTTTTCCCCTTCCCTCAAAATAGGGAAACAAAAACAACAACAACAACAATATATATATATATGAAGAAATTATCTCATTAAGTTATCGAAAAAGTGAATCAAAAAGGAAGAATAGTCCAAATCAGAATGTTTGTAAACAAACCGATTGGCTATACTTCCGGGTGGATAACTCGCACTTGTCGGCAGTGGAAATCGTTCGTTTTAAGTAGCGGTAAATATGAGTCAACTAAACAAAACATTAGCGATTATGCCGAAATCGGGTTGTGTTTGGGGCCGCAATGCCAAATATAGCTTGGTACATAATGGATTAGGTTTAGGCTTTTTCCGTTGCAAAGCAACCTAACGGAATCGGTGGGTACAGATAATAGTTTACAGGCCGTCTGCATCTATAGAACTGGGGACAGGCTGGCAGCAACCACTCATGACCGGGTTTTGCGGCAGGCATTTTCTTACAGGTCAGTAATAAAAAAATGATAAACATCGCTGTTGGGTAGCATAACGTGTAAGCTTGCTAGAGTGACAGTAATACAATCTCTTGGTTTTGCTTGTCCCGTTTGGGTCTAGCACAGCAGTAGCTCCGTTGTGACTGGCACTGCACTGCCAGTCCCAAGGCGTTCCATTAAAAACCGTTCGGGTAAAATCTTTCACTTCATGTAGGTAAGGTTTCCTGAGCAAAATTTTGCCAACATGATAAGCTTTCTGAAATCCTTGAGCCTTTTTCTGTTACATGAGTAAAACATATTGTCAAAGTGCCACAAATGTTTTAGAATAGAATAGTAATATCAAAAAGACAAAAAAGAGACTCAGAGAATTCTTTGCACGCAATGTAACTTCACAACAAGAAGCACCCACTTTAACCATCCACTCAACGGTAAAGCCATTAAAATAAAAATCACATGCTCTACCACCAATGTGGTCTACATGCTGAAGTGCCCCTGTGGACTAGCTTATGTGGCCAAGACAAACAGAGCATTAAAGACCCGCATAGCAGAACACCGTAGTACCATATGCACAGGTGATATAAAGAGCCCTGTTGCTAGACCTTTCAATGAATTAAACCATCCTGTGTCTTCTCTCCATTACACAGGTATCGAGCAAGTTCTCCCACAAAGAAGAAAAGGAGACATAGAAAGATGTCTTCTCCAACAAGAACTTTACTGGATATATCATCTTCAAACAAGGGCCCCTCGCGGTCTGAATGAGGACTTCTCCATCAAACCCTTCATATGAATGATAATGACCATTAGTGGTTCAAGCATGAGTTTCAATATCTAAAATATTGCCTCTGAGTCTCTCTTTTTTGTCTTTTTGATATGACTATAGGCCATATCAGCGTGACGTCACAACAACAAAGAACTTACTTCCGGGTGGATAACGTCGGTGGTGCTGCATCGGCGCTACAGTATTTTTTGTGTTATTTAACCAAAGTAAGATCCCGTTTTAAGCTCTTGTGATTAGAAATACACAGACATTATGTAGTTCTGGCTGTCCATCGAAAATGAGACATTATTTGTTAGTGTATAACCTAACATAACCTAAATATATAGCCTATTTAAGCATGTGTCCACAAACTACTGTATTTTTCCAAAATGTTTAGAAATGCTTAAAAGTTTTGTTTTGGCCACTGTCTTATACAAATTAACCATAACTTTATGTTGTATTTTATATTATGTTATATAGCCAAACAGTGACAGCCAGTGACACAAAGTAGGCTGTTAGTGTGATTCAGCGAGCAGACGTTCAAATTCAAGTGCTAATCTAACAAAGCAACCTCAAACCAGTCATCAGTGTTTTGCTTTATAGTAGAAACTGTGGACTGTTCGTTATTTACTTTCAGACTCGATTGTAAAGCATCTTGACTGTAAAGCAGGGTATGATAGCAAAGCCAGATCACAAACCACTGCGTGTGTTGTGCTACTTGTGCTGTGCTAGAACCTCAGTCCATTAAAAACCATGCGGATAAAATATTTGTGGCACTTTGACAATATGTTTTACTCGTGTAACAGAAAAAGGCTCAAGGATTTCAGAAAGCTTATCATGTTGGCAAAATTTCGCTCAGGAAACCTTACCTACATGAAGTGAAAGATTTTACCCGAACGGTTTTTAATGGAACGCCTTGGGACTGGCAGTGCAGTGCCAGTCACAACGGAGCTACTGCTGTGCTAGACCCAAACGGGACAAGCAAAACCGAGAGATTGTATTACTGTCACTCTAGCAAGCTCACACGTTATGCTACCCAACAGCGACGTTTATAATTTTTATTACTGACCTGTAAGAAAATGCCTGCCGCAAAACCCGGTCATGAGTGGTTGCTGCCAGCCTGTACCCAGTTCTGTAGATGCAGACGGTCTGTAAACTACTATCTGTATCCACCGATTCCGTTAGGTTGCTTTGCAACGGAAAAAGCCTAAACCTAATCCATTATGTACCAAGTTATATTTGGCATTGCAGCCCCAAACACAACCCAATTTCGGCATAATTGCTAATGTTTTGTTTAGTTGACTCATATTTACCGCTACTTAAAACGAACGATTTCCGCTGCCGACAAGTGCGAGTTATCCACCCGGCTTGTCACATCGGTTTGTTTACAAACATTCTGATTTGGACTATTCTTCCTTTTTGATTCACTTTTTCGATAACTTAATGAGATAATTTCTTCATATATATATATTGTTGTTGTTGTTTTTGTTTCCCTATTTTGAGGGAAGGGGAAAAAACTTACATCTATGACCAGTGAATCATGAGATTGTAGTACCCCTTAGAACTTTCCAATATGGAACTAACAGGCCACATGAATATAAATAGGCCCATCTTTATACTGTGAATGCTTTTTGATATAGTATGCTACCTACTTAGGTGAATTATACTCAAATATAAATGAATTTAGTTTTTTTCTAGCGATGGTTAATCAGGATTTCCGGGTTATATTATTATTATTTTTTCTATTTTTTTCTTTCTTTATTGAGATTTCATTGGTTTCTCCATGATCACACCTATGGGTGGGACCTATATCCATTCTGTAAATGAGGAACACCTGTCTGATTCACTGCAAAACCTACCTGACGAAGAACCCGTGAGGGCTCGAAACGTTGTATTTGTTTTTAATGTAGAATAAAGTAAGCAAAATATTGGGAGCTGCCACAGTGTTGCGAGTCTTTTTGAATTTGCATGAAGTAAGTATTCGACTCAGCACCTGGAAAAGAGATGTGTGTTCACTCTGACTTCTCTCGATTACTCCTACTACTCGTTAGCACTGAACAAGATGTGACAGATGTTAGCCAGCTACTCATCTACGCAAGAGCAATTGGCAGCTCGTTTGAAATGCACGAGGAACTGTTGAAATTAGTCCCGTTACATGGCACCACTAAGGGAACTTAGTGTGGTGCAGACTGTTATCGCTGAGTATGGTGGCTTCGATAAGCTTTCCACTGTAGTTACTGATGGGACTCCATCAATGCAAGGGAGACACGTTGGATCCGCTGGATTAATTGCCCAATCATACACCAGGTAGGTTAAATTTCTACAAAGCTGAAAAATAACCCAATGGTCATGTAAGCCTGACATGATCACTGGGTTATTTTTCAGCTTTGTAGTTGTTTCCTGTCATGAAATCAAAGGGGGATACAATGAATCTGTCAGCATCTATGCTCTCATTTATTAGCCGCACACAGCAGCTTTCAACCTACTTGCCAGATTTTGATGACATTTGGGTCAATGATGCATCTTGTCTCTGAGAGCTCAAGGAGGGCACTTCATTAATTGCAGTTAATTGGGACAGCATTTCTCATGTCTCCTTTCAACTGCCATTATTAAGTTTCTGTAAATGTATGCAGTTCATCAGGAGAAATACGTTTCTAATTAGGTCCTATAAGCTCCTACTGTTACATTTCCCATAGTTGAGACTTTTGTCTCCCACACAATGGAAATTTGAATTGTTGGCACTGATCAGCCCCATGGGGACACTGCTTTATTCCGGGGGGGCATTATGTTTACTGAAGTCTAGTTAAAATTTTGGGCAAGGCTTTTGGTCTTTTCAATCCACAAGGTGTGAAATGTCATCTCCTGTTTTGGTCAGAACGCATTAACATCAGTGACTGCTGGCTGAACAGATCTCCTGTTTCTAGTTATGCAGCAAATCAGATTAACAGCTGCTATTTACAACATTAGCTTCTGTATTACTCTTGCTTCACCTTTTGAATCAAACTGTGCTTGTCCAGAAACTTACTGCCATTATCAAAGTTATTGACAGAAAAGAACAAGGAAGCTATGAACAATGATGGAGGCGGATCAGGAGTAGCACAGAAAGGCATCAATGACAAACTTGGCTATTTTCCTTTTGAAGCTTTTCCTTAGCAAATAATTTACTTAACCTACTGCTACCAAGCTTCTTGTCAGTTTTCTTACAAAAAGACTGATTATAAGTTCCTTTGGACAAGAAAACCACTCAACCAAATGCTGCCTATCTTTTGTCCTCATTGTTTCAGTCCTTCTCCTCATCAATCAAACTAGATTTTATCAACAGAAGTGAGACAAAGCCCTTTTATCTTCCAGTCTTCAAACTCACATCCGAAACTTGGCATTTAATTCTCACATTTTCTGCGGCTGTGCCGTATTTCCAAACAGCTGATCAAACGTGGTGGAAACAGAACGAAAGACACCAATTAGTTAAAGGACACTGCTCTTACATTTTGCCCTCCAGCCACCAATTACACCGTACAGTGCCAGCTTCGCCTCAATTATCTCCTGTGCAGATCAACTCCAAGCTCTGTGCCATTACACTCACTGTTTGTTACAACACAGTGGCCAACTACCTTCAAGGCTAAGGCTCCCAGAGTGTCTGAACACAGATTTACTTGGACCCGGGTCTTATTAAAGCCATTCTTTCTGAATTAGTTGGTGCTGGCCACTACATCCAGCCACAAAAAATGGAGTCCCCAGCTGCACCATCAAGCAAATGAACAGATGGAATCCTATGTTAATGAACAAGCCACTGTGTGCTAATTAAGGAAAACACTTAGATCCTCCTCCCAGTTGCAGTGGATGTCCACACAGTAACTACTAGCCTTCACAAATTACCCAATTCCAGCTTCCCATCATTTAATAGCATCCTTGTCAAGTGGAAATTGATTTTTAACAGGTAGGGAATGACTAATAGAATAACTAATAATTAAAAACGCCTCCACAAATTGACGTAAACACGAGCTGCAGAGAAACCTGTTCACACCAGCCACCTAGTGGTGATTACAGGTAATTACACTAATGAATCCCACAAATTAGGCTTTAAATTTCCACCTGCAAAAACATACAGACTCCAGTAATAAACCTTATGGAATTCATCCTCGCAAGAAATTATTTTCTATTTGGCAATGAGTAGTTGAGTAAACAACTAGTCTTACGCAAAGGATGAACTAAAAAGGTGTAGTACTTTATAAGAATGTTTAGAAATTATATATTATTTATATATTGTTACAAAACTATTAATTGAGTACTTTTTGGACAGTAAATAGTTAATCATTTGTTTTCATTTTTCAATTTATACATTTTGGGGTAACTGTAAGTAATGAAAAAAGGTTAGGCATAATAAGCTTTGGCTTCAGCCTATACCTTTTCGGTCATGAATGTATTGTGTTTGAGATGTTACATTTGATTTTTTTTTTTTTCTAATTTTATTTTTTGTTGCTGTTAACAGTGTATTTGTTTCTTTGTTTCAAACACAGTGAAATATGTTGATTTATTGGAACTGAATATGACCGAAATAAAATAAACTAACTAACTAACAGCTGCCTCTTCATGGGCAAATTTGAAGATGACTTCATTGACAATAACAATATCCATACACAATATATTAAACACTTCTCTAGATTCATAGATGACATATTCATGATTTGGTCAGGCAGCGATGAACAACTTTTGGATTTTTTTTCATCTTTAAATTCATGTCTTCAACCCATTTCATTTCCTTTGGAAAGAAATCTGAACACCATAAACCTCCTTGATGTTACACGTATTAAACGAGAGGGAATGATGTCCACTACAATTTTCAGAAAAGCCACAGACAAGAACAGTCTGTTAAAATTTAAAGTTACCACCCAACTCCTCTGAAACAAAGTTCACCAGTTAGGCCCGGATCTACTAACATGTTGCAATTCCCGGTGCAGTGCAAAAGCAATTGCATCGGCACTCATCGCAAGAGTAGGGGTGTAACCCCGGTGCCCTGGCAAAATTCCCAAAACAGGCCTTCCTTCCATCATGGCCACCTCATCATCCCTCGTTACCTAATTGGCTCTTTCAGTCCTCTACTCTCCACTGAGATAGCTGATGTGTGGTGAGCGTTCTGGCACAAACTGGCTGCCGTGCATCACCCAGGTGGGTGCTACACACCGGGGGTGGATGAGTTGAGTCCCCCCCCCTCCAATATGTGAAGCGCTTTGAGTACCTAGAAAAGCGCTATATAAATGTAATCAATTATTAATTATTATTATTAATTGCGGGTGCAACTGGTACCGCCAGTGCGGTACCAGTTGCACTAAAGTACTAAAGTAGGGCACGCAAATGAAAAATATAATTATAAATATAAGGGCCAAGCAATGCGCACAATAGCCCATTAGCGGCAACATAATGATGGGCAAAAGAAGCGCAAATGTCTCTCCAGTGGAGCTGGAAGTGTTGGTGGCAGAGTAGCCCTGTTGGGACTCACAAAACACTGTGTGGTATGTGAGTCCTGGGTCCCTGCATTAGAAACCTAGCATGTGGATGGAAAATAAAATTTCCGGCGTCCTGCCCTCGGTTCACAAATCAAATTTTGCCAATCTGACAAGCTTTCTGGATTCCTTGAACCCTCATCTGTTAGGGCGGGGGGTTATATTGTGTGAAAATATTTGCAAATAAAGTATAAAATCTCACCTTTGTGTGGCTTGTCCTGGTTGTTTTCGTATGCATGTCTCAGAAATGGCTGCCACTCTTGTTCTACGCTTCTTGCCTGTGCGGCGAGCTGGAAAACGTCCTTTGCTGCCCCCTCTGGCCGCTGGAAAAAAAAACACCCGTTGCATTCATTCACCAGAGCTGACCTGTTGTTTGGGGGCCAGAGGGGGCAGCAACGAGCACGTTTTCCAGCTCGCCGCACAGTACGGCAATCCGACTGCTTGACGACGCATGCTCTAGCTTCCAGCGAGTGTTGCGCAACTTGTTTACAGAAGAAAAGATGACTGCCACCGGGAAAAAGAAGTCCCAACATTTTTCCCAACAACGGTTTCAGGTTAAATTCCGGAGGGAAACTCGGACGTAATGTGGGCGTGCGTCTGTAGCAGGTAAACAGGAATATGAATGGAATATTCTATAAGCAACTCATGTAAACACCTTAATTGAAATATTGACTATTGGCCTTATTTAGAATAAGGCCAATAGTCAGATTATTGCAGTCCATGTAAATGTAGTCAGTGATCCTCGATGTTAGGGTTAGATCCTGCATGTTTTAATGATATAGGGTATTTTAAAGTTGTTTCTGCATACTATGGAGCTTCGTATTTTGTTGATTCTATGTTGTAACAAGGTCATGCTGTGATGATGAGATCACCTGTGTCTTTCCACACACCTGTGACAATTATGTCTCCCTATATATAGAGGAAAATGATTAGTTACTAGTAGACACTGATGAAGGCCGGAGGGCTGAAAACGTTTTCTCCATCATTAAGTAAAATAAGTGCTTAACAAAGTAACTTTCCATTGTGTGCGACCCCATATTTTGTGGAAATTTTGAATTTTTTTTTGTAGGTTCCGATATCTCTCACTTCATCACTGCATCACTCATTTTGGAAGTTTATCAACGCAGGCAGCAAACATGGCAGCGAATCCACTGATGTTGTTGATCATAAAATACCATTCTGCCTCTTCTGATATGCCGCACGCATGAGATCACACAGATACAGAAATTGTAAATCAAATTTTCTTTGCACAGTGTCCACCAGTGGAAGACTGCGGTTGTTCTGGTCAGCCCTCGTTGTGAATGTGTGGAACTGTATGAATGCGAAGCAGGGTGGATCTGGAAAAGGTTAATTGTGCCCAGAATAAATATAGATTATATATAAACTAATAAAGAATATTAATCAGCAATTGGTAGAAGACTGTATTTAATTAGTTTGGAAAAGCTGCAGTGTTCTGTCAGGATTCTATGCATAGAAATGAGATTGTTTGACTTATCAGTAGCTGCGGGATACGTTAGTTTTAGTTTCTGTCTTTAAAATTGTGCTTATGGGGACATTTATGAGTGGACTGGCAAATTACGATAGGGTACTCTACACACTATGGCCTGCCACACACACACACACACACACACACACACACAGGCCAGAGTGTGAGTTTGCTGTCAGCAACTTCCAAGCCTCAGCTCTCACCACAATACAATCTGCCATATTACCTCTTATGCCGTTGCCATGGAACAAATGACAGAAAAAAAGGGTCAGCGCCCCCCAACACACAATAAGAAGAAGAACAATGAAAAGAATTGCCATCATCATCACCTAATCCCACTCTCACTCTGCGCTTTGTATGAACTTCGCACTGGCTTCTTACATCGAAAAAACAACTACGAACCACACACACACACTGGCCTCCTCTCTCTCACATACACACACACACTCTCTAGTCTAGTCTAAAGCCCGGCTGCCACTGACTGTCTGAAAATGAGGATTGAGTAGAAAATTATGGCGACATCAAACTGGCTCAAAGTGCCTCCATCACTCACCATCCTGCAGGGACGTAGAGACGGACAGTCGGCAAAGACAAGGAGAGGAGAGAGAGAGAGAGAGAGAGAGAGAGATGGCGTGTCATCGCACCGATCAATCCTGAAATCCAATAATCAGCAGCCTCCCCTGGGTGTTGGACTGAGAGGGTCGTGTCACTATAAGTGAAAACATTTATTTATATAAAAGCCCTTCATGTCACAGGCTGCCTCTGAGGCTGAGGCCGCTACTCTGAAAAAGGATGAGTCATTTTCAACACATCTCTGGGTCTAGTTTGGGAAAACATACATTTACTGTTCAACACAGCATTTGTTAGTAACCGCACATAATAAAGTCATAATGATGTGAAGTAAATGATACGAAGAAGGGAGACAAGCAAAAAAAATAGAGCCGCAAGCGGGCCTCTAGCGGGTCCATGCCCATGGATCAAATGATTTGACAGTGAGAATATAAGCTTGATTCATCATTTTGGAAAAGTTCTACATCTCAACAATAGAACATTTCGGTGACACTTATTGACACGTATTTGCATGTCTTGACGGGAGCGTATCTATGTTCCCAGGGTCCTAAGTTCCCCAGTTCAATATTCTGTTAACACACATTAACTCTCCTATTGTGTTCGGGTCAAATTTGACCCGTTTCAAGTTAAAATATTTAATAAATATTATCCAGTTTTTTTTATTGGAACAAGGCTTCAAAACAGCTATATAAACACAACAAAACCAATGGTTATCATTTTATTTGATTTTGAAGGTCTCTAACCCTAACCCAAAAGCTGTTCTGTTCTTTGAAACAGTTGTGGCCAGGGCTCTGGGTAAACATCTACAAGCAACCAACCTAACCCTAAACTCTAACCCTAACCCTAGAACTGGGGAACATAGGACCCTGGGAACATAGGACCCTTTGTCATGTTCCCATTATGTGCCATATAAATCTGGGGAACATAGGACCCTGGGAACATAGGACCCTGGGAGAGCACATATGTAGAACTGGGGAACATAGGACCCTGGGAACATAGGACCCTTGATCATGTTCCCATTATGTGCCATATAAATCTGAGGAACATAGGACCCTGGGAACATAGGAATGACTCCGTCTTGACCATCAACTTCATTTGTGCACCATGGCCAATCTATTAAATCCATATATGCTGTGTACAAAATTGTGCTGAGATTGGATCAACTTTGCGGGACATAGTAGCAAAATATAGGTTTTGCATAAAATTCAAAATGGCAGAAATGGAAACTATATGTGCAATGGCTTCGGCTTGAGCCAAGGAATCTGACTTTACAGTTCAGGAGTTATTAGCCAAAATATAAATTTACTTCTTGTAGCGCCACGATCTGTGTATTGTTTTTTTGCTCTAGGACTTACGGTCTCTGGGGTACAGATTGTTGTAAGGCAGAATAACAATAAGGGATGTAGTGGAGAGTAAATCCACTATACTCATCGTAGACCACCTTTGTAGACTGAGATAATCTATGAGATAATTTCCATACATCATAGTAAGTAGTATCAAGCAGTTATATGAAGATAGGGTATTTTAAGGTAAGAAGCATACCTCAATGCCTTTCTGAAAAGAAAATAGATTTTTGTTATTGGTGGTTTGCCTCATGAGGCTCACACACTGGAGGTCAGAGTTTACCCTCTTTTTTATTTACCACTACATCACCGGTTGTGTGAGAATGTCAGCCTGTCCCCGTAATAAAACAAAATGAAAAGGAATATGAATATAATGACACAACCACACAGATAACATCAGCCAAGCTAGTTAAAAAACTCGGCAGCCGGATTTTCCTCAGAACTTCAATCAATAAATGCATAAGGTATGAACACCTGATGGCAATAGTGTTAGCAACAGTTGCTAGAAAAAATATCTGGATTTTTCTGGAACAAAAGACGATTTTACAACTTATATTAGACGAAGCTTGTAACCAACACACTCTATATCTGCATACACACACACACACACACTGGCAGCCCAAATCCTAGGTGGAGATGTGGAAATGAAACAATAGATATAAATGTTCCCATGGTTCTATCAGGCCTGGCATGTTCTGTAAATGTGTATCACCTGATAGATTCCGCCTTGCTCTGTGACCTTTCCCAGCACTTTGCTAATAGCCGTCTGGGTGGATCTGGATGATTATGAGTAGTATCTATGTTCCCAGGGTCCTAAGTTCCCAGGGTCCTATGTTCCCAGGGTCCTAAGTTCCCAAGGTCCTATGTTCCCAAGGTCCTATGTTGCCAGGGTCCTAAGTTCCCAAGGTCCTATGTTCCCAAGGTCCTATGTTCCCAGGGTCCTAAGTTCCCAAGGTCCTATGTTCCCAGGGTCCTATGTTCCCAAGGTCCTATGTTCCCAGGGTCCTATGTTGCCAGGGTCCTAAGTTCCCAAGGTCCTATGTTCCCAAGGTCCTATGTTCCCAGGGTCCTAAGTTCCCAAGGTCCTATGTTCCTAAGGTCCTATGTTCCCAAGGTCCTATGTTCCCCAGTTCAATATTCTGTTAATACACATTAACCCTCCTATTGTGTTCGGGTCAAATTTGACCCGTTTCAAGTTAAAATATTTCATAAATATTATCCAGTTTTTTTTATTGGAACAAGGCTTCAAAACAGCTATATAAACACAACAAAACCAATGATTATCATTTTATTTGATTTTGAAGGTCTCTAACCCTAACCCTAACCCTAACCCTAAAACTGGGGAACATAGGACCCTGGGAACATAGGAATGACTCCTAAGCGACTGGAGGTGGTTTGACTGAAAAATTTTGGAGCAGCGGTTCCTGTAAGTCATGTAAAATACATGCACACATACAAATACATACACTCTCTCTACCTGTATCTCTCTCTCCTGTCTTTCTCTCACATGCAAACAGTCAGGTGAGTGAGTGTGTGTGTGTGTGTGTGTGTGCGCAGGAGGGTTGCGCGGTCCTGTGGTTGCACTCTAATTAAACAGTATTGATCCCCCGCTGCAGCTCAGCGCTCTGGCTCAAACGGATTCAATTAAAAAAAGTTGTTAAACTGAGTGCGAGTCGACAGAGCAGATCTGGCAACCGCCAAGCCCAGCGGTCTGCAGTGCCCGTCTTCACGCGATTCACCTGCTTTGGTGGAGAGAAAGGCAACACGCATCGCTCTGAGACGCCTCCTCGCTTCACTGGAAGAACTGGAGTAGTGTTCAGATGTGAGCATTTTCAACCTGTATTTACTCTTGAGTGGGCAGTTGCTCTTTTTCAGCAACACAAGTAGAAGTCGTACAGTTATACACATCCATCCCGGGAGCTGCCCCGTACCCAAAATATCCATCCAGTCATCCTTTGCATAACATTATGAGCTATCCAAAAATGGTATAGCTTTTCCCATGCGGATGCCTCCATCATAGAAGTCCCACTTTTAACGGACCTTTAATGCATTTTTTTTTTACAGCAGCATGTTGTACAGGTGAAAATTCGAAATGTTTCCTTTTCCATTTCCTTTTCAGGTAGCCTATCCCAAGGAATGATCTGGCACCCAGCTGGTTGAGAGTTTTGTGTTCAGTGTGGTTCTGGGATGTCACAACCTGTTGGTCTCTCTGGAGGTGTGGTGGGTCTAACTCACAGAACTCGAATGGATAGAACGGTCCTTCCACTGTTTGTCATGGTATTTTGCCTAGGACAGCATAAAATGGCGATTATGAAATTTTAAGGGTTAATTGCTTTGGTGACAACACAAGTCTGGGCATTAAATCCATAAAGGCTGTGACACTTACTTGAGAACTGTGGAGATGAGTCTGTTAGCAAACTGTAAAAACTCAACCGGAAGCTAACGTTAGCGACGAGGCTAACATATCAAAGAGTTTACTTCTGTCTCTACCTCTTCTAGTTGACATTAGCATATTAGCTATCCATAGCAGCAAGGTGACGGAGAAGCTCCTTTGGTCATTGCTACAAAAACTCTCGACCTCAGCGACTTGCCGTAAGTCGGTTTATATGGAAGCTAGCCCAATGGTACATATAAAGATGGCCGCCGCTCCGACCATCCTGTAAAGTTTATTTGAATGGGAATGACCATTCTATCCATTCAAGTTCTGTGGTCTAATGCTGCGTTACATTTCCCTCGGAAGTTGGAAGTCGGAGCTGGGAATGACGTCCCACCCGAGTTGACCACATTCCAGTACAACAAGTCGGAAAACCAATTAGTGTTTTTTTATTTCAAGGAGTGGGGGAAGTGGGGTTTGCTCTAGCCGGGTTAGCCATTGTTAGCAATACCAGTTGATAACAATAGCAACATGTCCACAGATAGAAGGTGGACAGTACTGTGTGTACGACTGATTTAATGATACACAAATAAGACAGAAGTGCTAATAAACAGTATATTACTACAGCTTGAGGCGCGGAGCAGCCATCTTGGTCGGGGTTGGTGAGGTTCTTCTGACTTTCCGAGTCGGAAATCCGACTTCCAATTTCCAATTTCAACTGGAAATTTCCAGTTGAAATTTCCGACTGGGAACTCAGAAATTCTGACTGCCCAGTGCAAATGGAACGCACCATAAATCAAACAAACCTCCAGTAGGGATTAGAGCATTTTGTGTCAGTTTGACACACTATTATCTGAAATAACAAAGGGGAGAATTGACCCTCAGTCATCTGTTCTAAGTCAATTGTTCTAAGTATAAACCAGTCCATGATATTTTCAAAATGCCTGACATTGGATGAAGTGATTATTCTATGAAAAAAATCAGCTAAATTATTTGATAAATGGTGATCAAAAGGAGTTGGAATTCAAAAATGAGCTAAAAGCTGTCTATGCTATCGACTAGTCTACATTTACAACCTTGGAAATATTTACTAAGCTGCAATTTTTTCCCCCAAAGATGCAAATAATGTTTGCTTGTGCTAAACACATACAAAGATACAGCATGACAAGACAATAGCAAGACAATAGCCACCTAATGGTACAAGACCGTCATTACACAGGACAGCATACTAAATGATCTAACCCTCCAGTCTAGTCTTCTGTGATGGGACGAAACCCTCCAACATCCTAGCTAGGTTTTTGCATAGGTGCTCAGCCAAATAGCACAAGGGATAGTTACATCATCAGATCCTGTGTATGGCAAATATGTATTCAGTTGTACACTCCTCACCTTCAGAAACCACAACATACCAATGGAGAAGTGTCGCCGGTTATCAGTCTCGCTTTGACAGATCTTTCTCCCGCTGAAGGTTACATGTCCCACAATGACAAGTGAACAGGCAGGTAGCAAGTTTACTAGTTTAACAAGTTTACTCGCTCGCTTCATCGATTCTGCCATTACGAGAAATTTTTCAGGAATGGGAAGGGGTGAGCGCCGCTTTTAAACAGCGAGGGTGGAGACAAGCTAGTTTTAAAAAAATGAAAAGCTGCTGAATGGCCAGGGAGGAGCTTCGTTCCAGAGCGGAATTTAATAACAAGCTTTAGAAAAGAGGTGAAAACAGCAACACAGCTGGCTGCTGTGTGGATGTTGGTTTATATCATTATGTCTCAATGAAATCTCCACATAGCACACATTAGTCTCAGGACTGGTTATAAGCTCTGATATCACTTATTGTAGGTTTAGCTGTAGAAAGTTGTTGAAGTAGGAATTATTCCATCTTGTTAGGTCATCTTGGTGGGTTTCCAGCAGGGGAGTGAAGTTAAAGGAATAGTTCACCCCAAAATGAAAATTCTGTCATCATCTACTCACCCTCATGCCAGTTGAAACACAGTTGAAGTTTGTCCATATAACACACAGGGAGGTTGCCAGCACAACTCCATAGCAGCCTTCTCCAAAACAACTGAAGTCAGTGGGGACCAGTTCTTCAGAGTTCCAAAAAGACCTACAGTATATTTACACCATCATTTAGTGCAAATCTTAACTACAGCTGATTGATTTGCAACAAATAATGGTGTATAGATCTTTCTATTCACAGTGTGATTGTTTGGCTGTTTTTGTTTTGGAACTCTAAAGAACAGGTCCCCATTGACTTCAGTTGTTCTGGAGAAGGCTGCTACCAAGTTGTGCTGGCAACCTCCCTGTGTGTTATATGGACTAACAAATTTCACCTGTGTTTCATTTGGCATGAGGGTGAGTAGATGATGACAGAATTTTCATTTTTGGGTGAACTATTCCTTTAAGGGAGAAAAGATTATCCAAATTTTGAGATGCATGAATTACTACATATTTGATTTTTTATGTTGTTGCCTTCTAACGGCATTCAGATGAGTCGTACCTTCTGGAAGAGTCTCTGAGATCTGAGGATTTTCAGACCTCTTCGGATAGTCTTTTGTCAAACTCCTCCATTTTGAAAATTTGTTGGCGTCATTTCAGATTTCCGACCGCTCGCGGCTCTCAAATTCAACCATGCGCACTCCACCACCTTTGTTGCCACATGAAGCGTGAACCAGACTTAATCCCGCCACTGAAGCCCACCACTCAACCCCCTCTCTTCAATTTCCATTAGTGCCGTCCCACCACACCCCGTATATGTTACAATTCCCGACCCCGCCGTCTCCCACCCTGCCCATTCCAAAGAAACCCATCCCCTATATCTCTGTTTCAAACCTCTTACTTGACCCACGGGTTAATCTTTCAATAAAGCTCACATGGGAGAGGAGGACGCCCTATCTGCCCCCATTTTCTCCATCCTCATTTTCTTCTCATGAAATCCACTTGTAATGTCTCCGCCGCTTATGTGATGTAGAACGGGAAGAGAGCTAGACTTCATTCTTGGAGTAATGGCTTCGAATAGACCAGATAGAGCTATTGGAGCTGTGGCTATGGAGGACCACAAGTGTCACGGAAATAGTAATAAAGCATTTCATGAATTAATAACTAATTGTACAATAAAAATAGGCATTAATACATTTGTTTACAAATTAATGTATTAATCTATGAATAAATAGACTAAATTACAGTAGTTTGCATTTCCATTTCCCTGCTGCTTTTTCTTTTCCTATTAGCTATTCGATTTGCTTAGTCATTTAGCCTCTCCATTTAGCCTTTCTGTGACACTTTGGGCCTTGCGCTGGTAAAATAAGGTAAAACAATGCAAATTAGCCATGGGATGTAACAAGCTCTCTGATTGGCTATCACCTGGCATGTCATATGCAGACGTATGACATGGATGTGGGAAGGAGAAGGTGGTAGAGGAAGAACTGTGCATTTGAAGCACTAAAATGGAAGAAACTCCATTCATACGCAAGGCAAGTGTCATGGAAAGGCCAAATCCTTATAAGGAGAAGCTAAATGACTAAGCAAATCGAATAGCTAATAGGAAAAGCAGCGGAGAAATAGAAATGCAAATGGCAAAGGAAATTGCCCTTTTAAATGCCTGATAAAAATCTGTATTCTTAATTCAATTTGTGAATCCAGTTATTTATTTCTGTTTTTAAACTGCATTTTCAAATAGATTTTTAAATTCCATTATTTATTTATGAATTAATTAATGTATTTTTAAATCATGTACTTATTGACTGTTTTATGGTTGTTTTTGTAAATCCCTTTTTAATTTGAACTATTTATTGATGGATTAATATTTCATTTGTAAATTATTTTTATAATTCCTCTTTTTATTGCCCATTAAAATATCAAATAATGAATTACTTTGTAATTTAGTCTATTTATTCATAGACTAATACATTAATTTGTAAACACATTTATTAATGCCTATTTTTATTGTACAATTAGTTATTAATTAATGAAATGCTTTATTACTATTTCCGTGACACTTGTGGTCCTCCATACAGTCAGGTAAGCAGTTGTAATCTGCACTCACTGGGCAGGTAGTACAACTATAACTGTGCAACACATGCATCATAACATGTATTATACCTTATAAAGCCTTTGAGGCCCAATTTACTGCATCCGGGGCACGAGATGCTATGGCATGCACATGAGATAGACTTCATTCCCTCGTTTTGATTAATTTTAGTGCACTAGATATTTTACCCTCACTTTGGCCAATTCATAACCTCACTTTCAATATTTTGCATGCAATTTCAGAATGCATGCAAACAATTTAACATTTTTAAAACCGTGTGCTTGGTTTAGGTCTTTCAGCAAGTTTCAAACTGATTTCGCTCACTTGCCGTAATACTTGATTGCACCGATTTATGTAGTTTAATTAGCCTGATATTTTGTTGAATAAAGATACATTTAGTTGAATGAGACTTTTGATGAGGTATAATGGATAGATTTGTTGATATAAACTTTACTTTTAGTAAAAACTGGGGATGACACACACATACACCATACACACACACACACACACACACACACACACATACACACTCCACACTGCACACCCACATTTACCCACTGTCTGCATACAGAATTTTTGCACAGACATTTTGCACAAACATTTGCACAGGACTTTTGCACAGACATTTTGTCACTTAATATTACTCTGTATATTGTACATAGTGTTCTTTGGATATTTATTATTATTCTCTCTTATCTCTACTTTTTTTTTTAATACCTTGTGTTTCTTGATAAATGGCATTCAGAGTAGAAGGCAAAGGAAGAATTTCATTGTACGGGGAAACTTGTTTTTAACTGTGCATATGACAATAAATGCTTTGCCGGATGAGTTATCACGGCATTACCTAATGACAACGCTTGCCAAGCAAGGAGTTATTATTACGAAAGAAATTACATATTGAAAACTGATGGGTTCTACCATTGTTATTATGCACACTGGATGGATGTTTCAGAGTATCAGTCTACAAGTTCTCCAACACCAAGTCTCAGAAAATATCTATTTGCACACTTTTATGCAACTCGATTACAGGTTTTACATATTGTGCACACACAAAAGCATGACATGAACAGAAGTTAACACTTTAACTTCTCTGACTCCTTGAACACATATTAGCATGTCTAGTGAAGACCACAGAGCTAGCTGCAAACACTCACGTATATACAGTCTAAATTCACACACACACACACACACACACACACACACACACACACACACACATTCTAATGATTTGTTTATGCCCAGCCCAATCACAGTTAATGACGGGGACATAAACATTACAGCTGCAGATATTTACAAGACTGTTCTATTGCATACACGGTTACTAAACAACCTAATATATACAGTACATACAACACAAATATGCACTCAGTAATAAATACAATGTAGTACTAACAAGAACAAAAAGAATGACATGCAGTACATACAAGGGTTAGACATATGGAGCTCATATTGGCCTTTTATTAAAAATCTGATTTGGTCCAATCAATGTCAGCTACCTCTGATATGATGGAGGTTCCTCCGTGACCACAGCTAATTCATATATTTTTTTTATAATTTGTATTATTATATCTGATGTCTGAGCAGAGAAATCATTCCAGTATGATGTGGGAGGATTTTACTCAGCAGTCTTTAAAACCAATAATGAAAGCTGTCTCACACCTGCCTAACCCACCTGAGACTATTTCATTAGTCTGGTTTTCAAGAGTTTTAGTTTTTTGTCCCATGATGGTGGAAATGCTGTTTCAGGGCTTTTCCCAACCTGGTCTCCTGAAATTTTGTGAAATAAGCACAAAGTATGAAAATGCAAAAAGTTTCAGGTTGAAAAACTAATTCATTGTATGATTTTTTTTTTTTGACCCGAACACCACACAAGGGTTAAATAAGTATTTCAGTAACACTGTACAATAATGGTCACTAAGTTAAGGGTTAGTTAATGCTTAATAAGGGTTAGTTAATGCTTAATAAGCATTAACTAACCCTTAATTAACAGTTAACTAATGTGTAATTTACTAATGGTGTTCATGTTAACTAAGGTATTAATTTATACATTATTTAATAGTTTATAAAGATAAATTATGTATAAATTAATACCTTAGTTAATATGAACACCATTAGTAAATGATTACCAGACACATTAGTTAACTGTTAATTAAGGGTTAGTTAATGCTTATTAAGCATTAACTAACCCTTAACTTAGTGACCCTTATAGTAAAGTGTTACCAGTATTTCTTATGTTATCCATGACCAAAGCCTTTCCCTAACGTTAACCAAATTATTTTAGTTGCCTAGCCTTAACTTTAACTCTAACCTTAACCTTAACCAAAGTTGTTTTACTTGCCTAAACTTAACCAACCTAACCAATCTTTGGGTGAAAGTGGCGTGTCCCATTCCTGTTATCATCCCAGAATCCATTTGGTCTTATTGTCACAGAATCCAATTTGTGGTGGAGGAATGTAATCGTCACATAATTTGTGTCCACAGCACGTAAATCTGTGTTTCAGACTTCATGCTCATTTCACAAATTTGTATGAGATCACATTGGCTTTTCCACCCTGACAAGAATAGAATTCTGGGGAAACACTGAATGCTTGTTGTTTTGGGCATAAAAATGGTCAAATTTAAAGATATATAAGAATATTGGTAAACACTTTATGATAAGGGTACATTAATTAAGGGTTAGTTAATGCTTAATAAGCATTAACTAACCCTTAATTAACAGTTGACTAATGTGTTTGGTATCATTTGCTAATGGTGTTCATGTTAACTAAGGTATTAACAACAACAACTATTAAACAATGTATAAATTAATACCTTAGTTAACATGAACACATTAGTAAATTACACATTAATTAACTGTTAATTGAGGGTTAGTTAATGCTTATTAAGCATTAACTAACCCTTAACTTAGTGTACCCTTATTGTAAAGTGTTACCAGAATATTGGCTGAATATTGGTTGAACCCTAATACATACCATGTGCACACACTCTGATCAAACCATTCACATACCACATACAAAGATATGTAAATATATAAAGATAATTTTTTTGGCATTATCGCCTCTATATTTCACAGCTGAAAGTCGAGAGTGACAGGAAAGATTGGGAAAGAGAGGCTGATGCCACAAAACCAAGGACTCTAACGCAGGACATCGTGCCCACATGGTACATGCCCAATACAACCAGGACACACCTATATATGAACACACACATACATTCACACACACACATCTGAGCTTGACAGTCATGTTTGATGTTTTCCTTGTGACATTTTGAGTTTTAGATGGATTCTGGGTCACAAAAATCTACTGTGCTCCTGCTCAGATTCAGTTTGGTTTGATTTTTCAAGCCCATGCCACGCTCGGTTTGATTGCCTTCGAGGGAGAAATTCTCTTTCCTCCCATCTGGTTGGGATGCAGGGGCAGCAGGTAGGGATTAAATATCTTTGATCAGGGGTAGTTTGACCTCACACGGGATCGAGCCCAGGCCATCCGGTTAAGGGACAACCTCACTAACCGCTAGGAGATCCTGCTAACCCAAAAAGCACATCAAAGGGAATGCACTTGACCTATCAGGGAGGTCAATGACATCCAGTGCAGCATATTGCATGCTCAAGATGGTAGTGCATCATGGGGGAGATTTGGCACGTGACGGATGGGGCATCAACAGTCTCAAAGTGAAAAACATAATGAGGCCAATGATATGGATTATGCATTCATCAAAGTCCGCAGTCCACTAGCTCTTATTTTACCCTTCACCTCCTGTATTCCCTCATGTTTTTTGCATGAGAACCGGTGGGGGTCATAGCTCAGTGTGACCTTAAATATATATGACACAGCTTGGCTAATCAGCACTTGGAGAACAGTTTTGTTTTATTTCATATTTTATGGAGGGGCAAGATCACATAAAAAATGATATGTTATTCAAATATTATGTGCTGCATTTAAATTGAGGAATTTATGAGCAACGACTTGATGTATGTTGCAATGCGATGAAATGAAGACAAAAAAAAACAGTCTAGTAATGTTTTTCATATCATCTAAATGTAGATTTATGGTAGTCATGCATTTAGACCTGCAGAAACTATAAGAAAGATGTCAGCTATTGATTGTGCTACAGTACTGCATTTACTCAACGCTACATTTTTTGGGCACAGCTTTAGAATATGAATAGTTTGATAAAATAGTAACAGCATTACCCAAATAGCATAATATATATTTTTTAAGAACCATAATGAATTGGTAACACTTTACAATAAGGGTCACTAAGTTAAGGGTTAGTTAATAAGCATAATAATAATAAGCATTAACTAACCCTTAATTAACAGTTAACTAATGTGTCTGATAATCATTTACTAATGGTGTTCATGTTAACTAAGGTATTAATTTATACATTATTTAATAGCCATCTTTATAAACTATTAAATAAGGTATAAATTAATACTTTAATTAACATGACACCATTAATAAATTACACATTAGTTAACTGTTAATTAAGGGTTAGTTAATGCTTATTAAGCATTAACTAACCCTTAACTTAGTGACCCCTATTGTAAAGTGTTACCAATGAATTCATACACTACAGTATTTGTCACAGTGATTTTATGTCAGTCATTAGTCATGGATAATATATGTAAAATACATGGTTGGAATATTTATTACTGAGCAGACTTTGGTGGTAGACTCTTCACTTTCCTGTTGATCCTTTCTAGATGATTATTTGATATGTCTATCGATTCATTCAAACGTTGTATGATCCTGTGTAGCTCCCTGTAGGGAAATAGTCCTTTCTTGCTCCCCTCCACAGGGAGGTCAGCGGTCAGGTCAGCTACACAATGAAACCCTGGAGCTGGTAGGGAACCAGTGTCTTGCTCAAGGACACTTCAGCAGGGTAGGGGTTTGAACCTGGGTCATCTGGGTCATCTGGGTCAAAAATGCCTCTGATGCCCAAAATGAGGAGCATGTTACATACTGTAGGTCAGTGGTTCTCAATGTGGGGTCCAGGGACCACCAGGGGTCCTTGAGTGGGTTCCAGAGGGTCCCCAGCAAATTGATGAATTGTTAGATTTCACCATTATTTTATTTACAAGAAGTTAACACAGTTAGAGAATGTAGACAAATGACTATCTCTCTACCTACAATAGAGATAGTCATGGAATTCTGGACAAAATCATATCTAACAATAAAAATATTCTCAGATTTGGGTCCGAGAGATAAAATCTCATGAAATGGGGGTCCGTGGCCCTGAAGTGGACTAAACTAAGGGTCCTTGATGTGAAAAAGGTTGAGAATCACTGCTATAGGTTATACTTTAATGCATCATGACCACAATTAAAGGCATAGTTGACCCAAAAATTCAAATTCAGTCATTATTGACTCATCCTCATGCCAGTCTAAACTTGGATGAGTGTTTTGTGTTTTGAGTGTTTTGCCCTTATTGAAGGGTTCCGCTTCCTATTTACTGCAATTGTTTGTCAGAAGTCTTCTCCGGCAGTGAGCCTGGCGATCTCCTAACAAGTTGTATGAAGAAAAAACACTCATCCGAGTTTGTACTGGCATGAGGATAAGTAGATAATGACCGAATTTAAATTTTTGGGTAAACTATTCCTTTAACAACACTAAGTACATGAAATACTGATGTCCACACAAGATAGTGATCCCTGTGCGTTGAGAATGTTTGTAAACTATAGTATACAAATCACAGCATGGTGCCGTCTTAATGAGGTTACTGCTTTGCATGTGCCTTGTGAGTCATGACCTTTGAGATATTATCCAGGAGTAAAACAGATACCAAACCACAATCTTGAGAACCACTCTGAAGGTTTCAACATGCCAGTTACCATGATACTGATTATGGTTGCAAAATGGTATTCAATTTAATCTTAGGGAAACATACTGAGGTCAGGGTAATCATGTTTGAGGTCACGGCCAGACCAGACATTCAGAGAGCTGGGGGTATCATGTGAAGGGTAATGGATCAGCCTTTTATCGGTTGGAGGATTAGGTTGCACGGGCCTTCCTGCATATTCATGACCATATTGACTCGCAGGTCTGGTGTTAAGGATTGATTTAATTTGAGGCTTTCATTTCCAGTATAGGTTTATGTTGTTACTGCTGCACAAAGACATCAAGGGTTTTTTGCTTTAGATGTTTGAGGTGTGAAGTATTTATTAACAATGCTCTCTTGCTTGTTTTACCTTGATCTGAGATGGACTTAATGGACTTCCTCAGGTCTAAAGAATCCAAGAGAAAACACTGATTAACTGCAGGAAAAAAAGGTTCATGCTTCTTCACATGTGAGAGTAGGAGAAGGAGAGTAGGACCACAACAGAGTCATTCCTATGTTCCCAGGGTCCTATCTTCCCAGGGTCCTATGTTCCCCAGATTTATATGGCACATAATGGGAACATGACAAAGGGTCCTATGTTCCCAGGGTCCTATGTTCCCCAGTTCTAGGGTTAGCGTTTAGGGTTAGGGTTAGAGACCTTCAAAATCAAATAAAATGATAACCACTGGTTTTGTTGTGTTTATATAGCTGTTTTGAAGCCTTGTTCCAATAAAAAACTGGATAATATTTATGAAATATTTGAACTTGAAACGGGTCAAATTTGACCCGAACACAATAGGAGGGTTAATGTGTGTTAACAGAATATTGAACTGGGGAACATAGGACCCTGGGAACATAGGACCCTGGGAACATAGGACCTTGGGATCTTAGGACCCTGGGAATATAGGACCCTGGGATCTTAGGACCCTGGGAACATAGGACCTTGGGATCTTAGGACCCTGGGAATATAGGACCCTGGGAACATAGGACCTTGGGAACTTAGGACCCTGGGAACATAGGACCCTGGGAACATAGGACCCAGGGAACATAGGACCTTGGGATCTTAGGACCCTGGGAACATAGGACCTTGGGAACTTAGGATCCTAGGAACATAGGACCCTGGGAACATAGATACGCTCCTAGCACAACATGCTACAGTCACAAACTTGTTCACGATTTCTGCCTTGTGGGTTTCCATTGGATTCCTGAAGGCCTTTTTATGTACTGTGATCCCTGTAAGCATCTCTGCTTTGCTTGCGGTCTGCATAGAGGCAATGCACAACAGCAAATTGGACGTTGTACTGGGAGGAGATCCCAATCGCACATTAATGATGAGGGACGCATCTCCAGCATTCCACTCGGAATGTTACCAGCATCTCAGATTAAACAGCCAGCTTTTTCCTGGTCTTTAGTGTTTCGAGCACAGTTCAGCTGAGAAAGCCTTTACTCCATCTCCCTTTAAATGAGTATTCAGTTTCCTATGCTAAAATCAAGCTGTCTTGATATCAGTGGAAGGCCATAAGTAGTTCAACTGTCTTCAGAGGGTTCAGACTGACTCTGACACCAAGACATCATTTACATCTCTGCATCCAGATATACCATAAACATAGTTTCTGATACACTCAGAATTATGGTATATTACCAGCATCACATTCCTGCTATGAGTTTATTGGTTGACCAAATGGTTGGGACACGCCCCCTGCGCATGTCCCAGATAAAACCTCTCCCTCAACTTGTTCAAGTGGAGTTCAAAGTAGATTTGCGAAGGCCAGAGAGCCCCATCCAAGAATCGAACAAACAATCTTTCAACAACATAAACTATCCAAGTTTCCAAACTTAGCCACTGCTCCTGCTGTTGTGCTAGATGCACTCAGCACAGAGATACCAACAGATACCACGGAACTGCAGCCTTCATGGCTTCCAGGACGCCTCCAAGAAAGAACTAGAAGGACACTCAGAGAGCGCAGACCTCCGCCAAGGTTCGTGCTATTATTGCTTGTTTGTGAGTCGGATCTGGATCTGCTCCAAAATTTAATGGGTTCTTCCTTGGCCCATGCTGCAACCTTCCACGAAGTTTCATGAAAATCGGGCCAGTAGTTTTTCCCTAATCCTGCTAACAGACAAACAAACAAATGGCACCAAAAACATAACCTCCTTGGCAGAGGTAAAAATATCCATTCACTTACCGTGGCACAGATAATAGCTACTGATTACAAATATTCAAAATCTTGTAAGCTGCTCTTGTTTAGGCCTTTCTGTTAATTTCTTATTCTTGCTTTCATCCTTTATTTGTGTGTCATACTTGTAGATATGTAGAGAAGACAGGGGTGTTACAAATAAATGGATCACTAATTGGCACCTTTGGTGGAGTCTACATGGTCTCTTACCTTGGTTCTGTATCACAAAGCCCCAAGTTACAGTGGTGCCCCAAAATTGATGATGATTATGATTTATCAAAAAGCTAATATTCCAAGCACATTTCCTTTCCTTTTGTTACATACACATGGTGATGGAAGCGATGGCATTTCTACCCTTGGTTGATGGCGTTTCTACCCGCAGTGATGACCCCTCTACCCACAGCAATGGTATGGTATGATGGTAAGGTGGATACTTTCTCACCAAAGGGACCACACTGTATGGATTGCATTTCCACCTGGCTGACTGGCAGATCCCATCACAAATCCAATGCAATACATGCTGTGTGCATTCACACTTTGCATTAATGCGTTTTTCTTTATCCAGATAGGATATCCAGATACAGATCACATTTACCAATACCAATACAATACTTTCACTAACAAAGACCACGCCACTATGAGATGTATTTAGATGGTTTATTGAGGGAAACGAGGGGTCGAGAATGGAGGGATGAAACAAGGGTCGAGGGTGGAGGGATGAATCAGGGGTCGAGACGAAGGGATGAATCGAGGGGGTCGAATGAGTCGGGGTCGACGGTTAGCTCGAGGAACCGGGGAATCGAGACTCAGGGTGGGGGCGCTGTCTCGCTGATGGGGAGTCTTCTTGGCTCCATCATTTCCCCCAGTGGTTCCTGTACTGAGAGAGAAGAGCATGAAAGACAGAAAAAAGGGGTTTGGGGGAGGAGGGATGAGAAAACTGAGACATACGAGAGAGAGAAAAGGTCATGGTTAGGTGCGTTTAAATAGGGTGGAGCAGGAAATTGAATGTGTGCTTGAGGCGTGGTCTTTGTTCCCGAACTTTAGTTATAATAATAACTTCATAGGTGGAAATGGGGTCTTTTAAGACAGCACAACCCAATGGAGCACAGACCACCGACCTGGAACCTCACAGAAGCTAAAATGTGACGAGTCCACTCACACCAGAGTAGGTATATGGGAAGAATTTGGCAGAAGGATCTTTTCAGCCTAGATTTGAGACATTGTGTCATTGTGATTCGGCTGTCATGGCACTATAGCCCGATTCCCTATTTCTAATTCAACACACTGTCTCTCAGTCCATCCCTGCCCAAACCCCTGTGGGACACAGAGAACACTGTTATTTCTGCCTGACTCACCGGGTGACAGTCTGGAATAACACATATCGTGACACATTTCTACACACTCACATAGACTGATGCGCACACAGTCTCACTTTGACACGGCCTCCTCATCCACACACTCTTACACGGCACCGCAACTCTCTCTCTTTCTTCATCTCTCACTTCATTTCTCTCTCTCACACACACACACATGTAGTACACAGAGATACACCGTGTGAGGGAAAATGAACCCATCTTGTCAAGTGAAAATCCATCGAAATCATCTTATTGAGGTAATTTGCCGGTCAGCGGAGGGCCGGGTCTTTGTCCCGTCGCTGCGTCTCCGACTCCAGGAAGGACACAATGCATCATGGGAGATTTCGACACCGCCACCTGCCCTTTGCCGGCCTCTTGCTTTTACCAGAAACGTGTCCAGTTTGTGGTCTTGTCAGACTTTCTCTTTCTCCCTATACCGATTGAGAAGCTGTTTAAAAAGGTTGGTTTCTGAATATTGGCACCGCAACTCTCTCTCTTTCTTCCTCTCTCACTTCATTTCTCTTTCACACACACACACACACACACACGTAGTACACAGAGATACACCGCGTGAGGGAAAATGAACCCATCTTGTCAAGTGAAAATCCATCGAAATCATCTTATTGAGGTAATTTGCCGGTCAGCGGAGGGCCGGGTCTTTGTCCCGTCGCTGCGTCTCCGACTCCAGGAAGGACACAATGCATCATGGGAGATTTCGACACCGCCACCTGCCCTTTGCCGGCCTCTTGCTTTTACCAGAAACGTGTCCAGTTTGTGGTCTTGTCAGTCTTTCTCTTTCTCCCTATACCGAATGAGAAGCTGTTTAAAAAGGTTGGTTTCTGAAAATTGGCTGCTACTTTTACTTGTCAGACTGTGACTGAACAATTGCGGGTTGTTGCACTACTCATTACGAACACTGGCTGTTTCCTCACCTCAGTGTCAAAACAACACTCTGTCTTGGATGTCTGTTAAAGCTCCTATCTAGAGCCGTGCTGCTACTTTACCACTCGGAGTCTTTTCATGTTTATTCCACTGGATTGAATCCTTTACTAAAATCAATTGACTGAGCTGTTGATACCAGCGCTCATTGTATGTGACAGCTATGATTGACTTTTCAATGTTGTTTGTAAATGTATCTCCACTTACGCTGGCATCTGAAATTTGCACAGGGATTATTTTGCATCAGCATGTCTACCCTTCAAGAATCTATGTGTATAATCCACAGTTCACATACTTAAAATACTATAATATCAGTAGCAAGCAATATCACTATACTATAAAATTGATGATAAAACCTAGTAAATTATATATAAAATCCTCTTTAAAGTAAAATTACTGTGAAAAGCAGCAGAAAATTAGATGTTTTGACATGTGCTGTAGTTTCATGTTTCATGTAGTTTGTTTATTTGTTTATTTAAAGGATCCCCATTAGCTGATGCCATGGCAATCAGCTAATCTTCCTGGGGTCCACACTTGACATACTGTACATAACACATTACATGATACAACATTAAATTACATTAATATATACTAAATTACATCAGCATACATTAATATAAAAAAATACAAGCTTACACTGATATGAAATAAAAAAAACCCCAAAAACATTCATATACAATTCAAAGCCAGTCAACACTGAACGTACATTTAGGTAGAATACTAATTAAAAATCAATATATAGATAATATTTGAAAAGAATGAGAATTATACAACCCATATGAAGCAGAACGCGAATATTGAAAACTGGTACAGTTTATACCTCCTACTAGTCAGTCTGTCATCTGCATGCCAATAAATGCCTCTGCATAATCTTTTTGAAGGATGATTTATTTTTTATTAGGCGGATATTAAAAGGTAAATTATTCCAGTTTGTTATGGCTCTGTAAATGACAGTTTTTTTCAACGAGTTAGTCCTTAGGCTGGGTACCACAATATGACCGTTACCGGCAAATCTGGTGTTGTGGTTATGTATATTAAATATATATATATATGTTAATATGTTTTATACCTCCGGCTATGACATAAAACATAATGCATGTGAGGGAAAAAACCCTAAACCCAACAAATACCCAAAATCTAATACTGTCTTAAATTGAACCACTTTTATGAATTTGCTTGTTATGAACTCTAGAAGCTCTCCATGCCCTTCTCTCCTAAGTTTCAACCCTTCCTCTTTCTTCTCCTGTTGCTTATACTTTGTCAGACAGAAATAAAGGCAAAACCACAGAATGTCCACAGGAAAGATGATATGTGGCCCTGCACCTCATATTTCTACCAAACGCCAAACAGTCTGTACCAGTCAGAGATATTGGGTTACAAGGGTTTACATCACTCTCCTCATGGCCTTCTCTGATCCCACCCTCCTAACCCCTCTCTCTTTTTCTCTTCCTTCACTCCCCTTTTGCCTGCAGTGTCTCTCATTTGAGCTGCACCTCCTCCCCAACCTCTCTCTTGTCTTTAGACCTTGACATGCTACTATATGTTCCACTGACCCTTCTTTTCCCTTTCCTCCATCATCCCTCATTCTCTCCTCGCTCCCTCCTGCTACTGTGTTTCCACTTTCTCTTTGTTAAAGTGATAATCCTGATGATCCTGTTTTTTATTTTTTTATTTTGGCTCCATCTTTGGTGCTAAGCGGTCACTGCTGTGTTTTTTTTGTTATTATTTTGGCTCCACTTTTGGTGCTAAGCAGTCATTGCTGTGGTGTTTTTTTTATTTTGGCTGTATGCTGTATGGAGCTAAGTGCTCACCATAAAACACAACACTTCCTATGTGCCAGAGGCAGGGGGCAGCTGAGCCATCTTGCAGCAAACGCCATCTAAGGGCATGTTAACATGTAGCAACATATTCATGTGGCATACCCACTTAACGGGAAGAAGCTCAGCTAAAAGCTCATGACAACCGTTTTTACCTAAACAAAACCCAATTCCAACACCAAGTAACTACATAAGCACATAGCAAAAACACGCTAACATGCACACTAACGTGCATGCGTGCATAGGTAGCGATTTTGCTACTTCATGCTAGCTGCACAAACGGGTATACTATGTCATATGAAAGCTGAGACTCCATAGATTCCAACGGTATAAGTCATATCACTCTACGACCAAAACTCACTGAACTAGCAACCGAAGAAGAGCAGAAATAAACTTCACTTTATACAGGCAAAACCATAACCGTCTTACCTTTGCTGTTTTGTGATCAAAAGTTGTGTTCAAGGGCATAACACCCCTGCTAATGGCTACTCCAATGTCTCTTTGTCATTTTGAAATGATTCCTGACAGTCCCTGGGTGTTTACATAGCCAGGAGGAGGTTTCTAATGTGGAGTAGGTAGTCTTAGCACACTTTGGATCTTGGTATTTGCCTCTTTGTGGTTGGCGAATGGTGTTGTTGACATGGATTTGGGGACTGCCCCTCGATTCTATTGGCTCTGACGGTTCGATAGAGGTGTCAATCATTCAAATTGACCAATGGATTCCCGAGATATCGCCCTGCGTTACTGACTGGCAGCTCAGCCGCCATTACGCACCGGAGCGCACAGCAGAGCAGCTCCTACATTGATCTCTTTGCATTTCGCTATTGTTATTTTTTATTTTCTTGCCAGTTTTTTTTTTTTTTTTCATTTTTTCGAAGAAATAAAAAATAACAATAATAAAAAAAGATGTTTACGACTGCAGAGGTATATTAGATAGTTAGATAGAGATAGATGTTCAAAGTTCTTGCCAGCGTGTTGTGTTTATCTAAAAAGTGATTGTTGTTTTTACCTTTGATTTTACAGTTTGGTTTTATTGCATGTTTCATTATATTCTCAGTTATGTAAGGTCTAATGTTTAAAATATATCTGCTCCAGTTGGAATCAAACTTAATTTCCTTTGTATGGTTTTCTTTGAATGGGAAAATGTATAGAGGTCTGGGTGAATTTTCAAAACAAGTCAAAAACAGTTGTATTTGGATGGAATGAATACCTATAGTGATATGTCAGTGAAATAAAATTTGTTTTACAGTCTGGTACCTGAGAAAGGTCAAATGGCACTGATGGTACCCAAAGGTACTCAAATGGCACCATTTGGTGGTCCGCCTGGACCTACCTGTACTAAAACCTCTCTAAAATTGCTCTGGTTCACTTTATTAGCATCTATCCTGGCCCAGGGTACTCATCAGATATTGGTCTACTGCTCCCTAGATGAATTGGGCTACCATCCCATAATTCCAAGGTGGTATTCACTCTAAATAATGGGGGGTTTTTTTCAGGCGGAAATTAAAATTTACATTTTTTACTATGTTCTAGCTGAATTTACTCTGACATAGTAACATCTATATTGATTCTGACACTTCTGCAGCCACCTCACCAAGATTATTCATATAGCCCTTGTAGTTGTGGAGATATACTCTATTCATTTTGGGCATGTCAATTCGGGCAGGAGGCCTGAGAAATAGGCCTAGGGCTGAAGAGGTTAGACCTACCCGACACTGGGAGTTTACAACAGCAAATGCAAAAGAAAAGTTTTCATGAACTGGATATAGGTTGAACGACAATTGTGTTATATCAGTCAGGAATAGAGAGTAGCAAAATTTATATATTTCAAACTGTCACAGATTATTATTTTAATCTTTAAACACCTTGCTCCATGCACACATGATTAGTCACTCCTGGAAGGGGAGTGCATTTCCCCCTTGCTTTACCTACCATGGTTTTCCCAGCTGGCACTGGATTCCAACTGGCAACCTCCCGGTCACAAGCCCTTTTTAAACCTGGTAGCAAAAGACACATTTATTTAAATGAAAATGTCACCAATTTTCTTTATTTATTTATTTTTTTAAAATTCAAGTTGGCTTTATTGGCATTACAAGAATAAGTTATGTATTGCCAAAGCATTCAGTGTGATGATTCAGTGTGATAACTACATATAATACAATCATAATTGTAATATTTAGTATACAGAGAACATACAGAATATACATACTTACATACATACTGTCTTTTTTTTCCCAATATATTTATTATATTCAAGGGCACTTCCAGTCAGAATCACAGTCAGGGGTTCCACACCAACCCATACTCTCCCACACCCTCCCTCCCACCACACATATCAACAGGAAGGGAACAGGTACAACAAAACCCAACAATAAAAAAAACAATAATAATAAAAACAGAAGAAGAATCGTAATAAAATAAATAATAATAATAATAATAATAATAATAATAATAATAATGTCTTTAACAGGCTGCAACAAAACTAACTAATGCACTGGGCCACATCACAGCTTGGCTAAAGCAATCATGCCTTCAACTCAATATAACTAAAACTGTCAGCATGTTTTTCTCAAAAAAGCCATGTACCACTTTAGAACCAGACATAATGCTGTCCGGAGAAAAACTACAAGTTGTGTTTAAATATCTTGGCATCCTGATTGACTCACAGCTATCTTTCAAATCCCATGTGAAGAAAGTATGTCATAGGGTTAAGTTTAACTTATCTAACTTCAGATTCATCAGAAATTCAATGACCACTGACGCAGCCAAGTTATATATGAATGCAATGATAATCTCACACCTCACATAGTGTTTCACAAGTTGGGCACAAGCTAATAAAACAACACTTAAGCCTCTTGAAACATTGTACAAACAATCTCAAAGTCTTGGACCAGAAGTCAAACACCTACCACCACTGCCTCATGTTAAGAAAGTATAAACTTTTGAGTTGGGATAATCTAATTAAGTATGCAAATCTTTGCCTTATCTTTAAAATCTTGCATAACACTGCTCCCCTTCCACTTCAAACATTCATCACACAGAGGTCAAATACCAACCGGGCTACAAGAGGTTCAACTCGAGGAGACTTTAGCCACTCTGCATTCTCAGTTAAGGTGTCGCAGGAATGGAATTCAGTACCAGCGCATATTAGAGAACTTAGTGCTTACAGTTCCTTCACAGGGCAGCTGAATTTATGGCTTATTAATAGCCAGACATGTATGCATTAGTACTGCAACCGATGCTTCTGCCCACATCTTGCCAGCTGTCTTGTCCTGCTTGCTTGTCTTGCCTCTAGTATGTACATTTGTCTTGTTCAGTGCATGCTATTGTCCGTGCTGATGTGTATGCTATGTGCTCTAGTGTCATATATGTGCTTTTACTGTAGGTGTGACGCATGCTACAGTCTATGTTATTGTGTCCGCTCTGCTTTAGTGCCTTATGTACGCTATGCTTATATGTGCATTTGTTTTGTCTACATGCCATTGTCTGCTAATCTGTCCTTTCTTGTTTTATTGTCTCTCTTGTGTCACTTACCTTGTGTCTTTTTTCCTTCACTACCAGGGGAAAGCTAAGTGTTTCAGATATACACTAGAGCAGAAGTCTCAGAACCTGGGTATCCTCCCTGAGGGGATCCCCAGAAAAATGAAGCACAGTTGAACTATTATGCCAATGTAATGTTGATGAGCACAGTTCTCAGGTTTGGGGAAACACTGTATCTATTGGACAATCTCTGTGTTAGCGGGATCAAAGCACAGCAAAGAACCAAAGTCGGAAGCCCCAGCAAACACAGAGAGACTTTTAATGGGTCTGACAGTCGACCCCCTATTCCATATCTCCGCTCCCATTTCTTTTTATCTCTCTCCGTTTCCCTCCATCTATCTTTCCTTCACCCACTGAAGCCTTCCTCTCGCTCCTCTCTACCCCATTTCCCTACATTTCTCTCCCGCTCTCCTCTATTCTGTCATCTTTTTTTTCCCCTTCCTTTTCCTTCCGCTAAAGTCAATAGATGATCAGGTCCAGACGACAGTGAGGTTCTCCAGATAACAAGTAAGTTAAAAGAATTGGACGACCATCTTTTGACTAATTGGGCATACTGGTGTGTAGATCGCTTGCCCATTTTCAGCCTGATGCTGGTGTTCACTTCCACAAATCACGACTCAACCTTGTCAAGCAATTACCCAAGAGGAAAACTAGGGCAGGGCCGGCACTCCGACTAAGAAAGAAAATCTCAATTTTTCATTTTGCTTGTTTCTTTCAACAAAAAAAAATGTATATATTCTGATCATTTTTCTTTACATAGGAGCCAAGCTGACATGTTTCAGCCTGAAAAAAAAAAGGTTTAAAAGAAACCAGCAAAATGAAGAATTGAGGTGTTTTTTTTTTTGCCCTGGTTTTCCCTTCGGTTAATTGGTTGACAGTGATTGGTTTGTGGAAGAGCTCCAATTAAAGTTAGGAGAAGATAGATAGATAGATAGATAGATAGATAGATAGATAGATAGATAGATAGATAGATAGATAGATAGACAGATAGATAGAGTACTTTATTTATCCCCAAAATGAGGTAGGTAAAAAGTCAGAACACGGAATTACTATATATATATACATATATACAGTACTGTGCAAAAGTCTTAGGCATATGTCAAAGAAATTAAAGCGAAGATGCTTTCAAAACTAATGAAATGAAAACTTTCTGAATATCAATAATTTAGAATAAACAGCAGTCTACTGACACACTAATGCAGAAAACAAATAAACATCTAATACTTATAAGAATATTTTATAAAAAATCTAGTGTGCCTAAGACTTTTGCACAGTACTGTATATACACAGAAAAACTACACTACAACTACTATAAACTATACAACTACAACTACTATATACTATACAATTACTATACTACACTACAACTACTATAGTAGATAAAAATAAATATAACAGAATAAAGTAGAATTTTTAACTGTAAGGCAAGATATTGCTATTAATGTGCAAATTAAATGTAAATGTATTAGTGTGCAAATTAAATGTAAAAAAGGTGCACGTTTGATTTTTTTTCCTCGTGGCATGATTCACCCTCCGTATATTTCCACTGCCCCCCCCCCCCCCCGTCTCTGTATGTCCTCCCCCTCCTGAATCTCAGCCACCTCTCTCTGTTCTCCACCTCTCTATCTCCTCCTCTCCCTCTCGCTCCGACTGCTTTGCCGCGAGCCGGAGATGAAGCTCATATCAGTATTGATTTTCCACACATGCACTCCGCTGGGTAAAATAAACCGAGACAGATAGATGTTGGTGCGAGCGTCTTTGGAGAGAGAGAGAGCCGGAGAGATACCAGGCCGGAGAGATACCAGGCCGGAGAGGCGGAGAGGCGGTCGCAGTGCCGTGTGTGCTTGACCAAAGCGGCGCTATTTTCGGCTCGGGCCTCTCTGCTGGAGTCCCCGCGCTGAGGCTTTAAGTGAGCCAAATCTTTAAATGTGGGGCAACAAGCAGTGACACTCAGCTGCCCCGCTTCCTTTTCACGCTCGCCACTCTTATTTTTCACATTACCGCTGGACCTCTCTCTTCTTGTCGTCTCTGAATCTACCTCTCTCAGCTCCAGTCGTCCTTTCCGGTTGGCGCTCACTCTCCTCCTCTCGCTATGTTTCCGTCCAGCTGTCAAGCGGAGTTTTTAAACGCAAACTTTCGAAATGTCTCAAAAACTCAAAAGTGTGAATTAGGTGCATTTACATGAGCTGGGTTGACGTGACTAAATAGGTTCCCCGAACGTCAGAAAAACACATCGAGCAGAAAAATGGAAAGAGTCTTTTAAGTATCGATTAGTATCGGGCAAGTTGCTGTTGATCTTTTAGTGTCAGCTAATGTTGACGAAGAAATGTATGTTTAATATAATGTAATATTCTAATGTACCAATTAATGGTCACACAACCACAATGGAGACTTGTACATGTTAGGAACAACAACTGAAGAAATTATGTTAGATCCCAGATCAATTGGAGACCATAGTTCTGTTGCCATACATGGCCATGACATCAGACAGGTCACTTCTTACAAATATTGAGGGGTCCACATCGATAGTGAGATTAGCTGGCACACACATGTGGCAAGTGTCTGTGCAAGAATCCATCAGCACCTCTATTTCCTTCAGAGACTCAGAGTTTTTGGTGTCTGCAGGAATATTATATTTTTTATAGAGCTACTACAGAGTCCATCTTACGTTATGGTATTACCAGCTGGTTTGGAAAGCTAACGGTCAAGTTTAAAGCTCAAATATTTACTCTGGTTAAGACAGCAGGGAAGATTATGGGAACACCCACACCCTTCACCCCCCCAAGACATTTTTGAGCAGTGTGAATGGCTCTGTGACTAATTTGCTCGGTTGTTTTATCTCAGGCTAATGTTTGCAAATGTGTTCCTTTTTAATGTGTTTTTATTGTAATGTCTGGTTCGATGCAGCAGTTCCCTTAATCCAAGACAATTTTCTCCCATGGGAGACAATAAAGTAGCCTTAACCTTAACATGATATTCTGTTAGTGTGGGTTTTTTTTTTTTTTTACATTATTGATGACTTCATCAATCCATTTTATTTTATATGTATATATTTATATTATCCAGATTATTTGATTGCTTTATCCAGGTGAGGGATATTCATAGCTACTACTACTACTACTCTACTCTAACCTGGGAAAGGAAACTTTTGTATATACAGCAATATGTTTGTGGAATAGGTTGCCAAGAAACGTTAAGACAATTAAAGGTCTAGGAGGTTTCAAGAAATGGCCAAGGGACCACAATGGAAATAAGCCTTAGGGCTTTATTGCGCTATCCCGACGGTTTCTACTATTTTACGGCACTCACTGCTTGAGTGTCTTTTTTTTTTTTTTCACATTAGGCAGAGGTGGGACTTGGACTTGAGTCAGACTCGAATCACAATTTTAATTACTTGAGACTTGACTTCAGGTAGAGAAGACTTGAGACTTGACTTGGGTTCTGGTGACTTGGGACTTAACTCTGACTTGTACTCTGATGACTTGAAAAGGTTTCTAAAGTCTTGACTTGAGATCTTGTGTTTGTGTAAATGACTCAGATTTGAAAGTGATGAGATTTGTTCCAGCAGACGACTGAATTTAAATTCTGTTTTCTGAATTTGTATGGAATGATTGAATTTATCAAGTTGAAACTGATTATAGAAATCAAACTCATGATGCTCTTTTTATCCTATTAAAACCATATTGCATTGAAAAGTCCTAGATATTTAGTTTTCTTTAAGATATTAAATTGATACTGGACTCTTGATTTGTTCTGACTTGACTTGCTCTTCTACATTTAGACTTGAGACTTGACATTAATGACATGGACTTGACTTGGACTTGACTTGGTAATCTACATTTAGACTTGAGACTTGTGCCTCAAGACTTGAGACTGACCTGGGCCTTGAGCTTTCATCACGCCAATCATGCCAAGCCTATGTTATTATTTATTCCACAAATGCGTTTCCATCGCTTTTTCGACAAATACCCCAATCTACTTCAAGCGAGTATAAAAACGTTTTAGTGATATTGTGGAAAATTGTATAAAATTTTGCCATTTCCATTCAGCTGCCTTAATCTGACATCATAATTTGCAGAAAAAAATACTTGGATGGGAACCCAGCTACTGCCTCTCACTCTTTCTTAACCACGTTCTTATTTCTTTCCCTTTCTTCCTCCTCCCATTTCCCTCTCACTCCCATCTGCCTTGACCTCCATGCCAATTCATCTGATTTTTTTTTTTTCATGAATTCCATGTTTAAAGCTACAACCCAGAACTTGGACTATCATTCCGGGCCTAGACAGCGTTTCAGTCGGATACATACTTTATATTTAGCTCTTTTTCATTCCCTCTATTCCAATCATCTCGTTTTTCAACACTCCTTGACTTTGTAGCCTGAAGCTGTGTGGGAGCGATTAAGGTAAAATATCCTCCATACCCAGAAGCCACAGTATGTAAATGACTGACTGGTGGGTTTGGATCAACAGCTAGAATGCAAAAGGCTCGCTTGATGGTTTTGCTAATGAATTCCTTTGTTTGCATCCTTGGGCAAGGCGCTTTTATTACTTTGCTTCAGGGGAAAGTCACTGGCACATAATAGCTGAAAGGAATGATTGAATCTGAATGAAGTATTGAGAGTTGACCGGCATATTTTAACCTGTTAGGAAGATAATCTAATCTACACAATATATGAAAGCTATTATCTTAAATAGTTATTGATTACTCTGGATGTTTTGCTCATAAATTCAACCAGTTGAACTTTTGCTTTCCTGTGTAAAATTCTATGCTACAGCTAGTTGCTCTGGATCAGTGGACAGAGACGGTACTATTGAGACTGTGTGGGTTCAAATCAGGTTAACAACCTTTGTAGTATGGCTGATTCAAGTATAATAAGGGATGTAGTGGAGGGTAAATCCACTTAAACTCAGCTTAGACTCCCTTTGTAGACTGACAAAAATCTATGAGATAATTTAGATAGATACCTTTATTGTCACTGTACGAATACAATGAAATGTCGGTTGGAGCAAGCCTATAGATGCCTAATTAAGGATAAAAACTCTAAGAAAATTGGGGGGGGGGGCATAGGTGAGTTGTATCAACATCATAGTAAGTAGTATCAAACTGATGTATGATTTTTGTTTATTGGTGGTTGTTTGCCTTATGATGACCACAGACTGGAGGTCAGAGTATACCCTCCTTTTTATTACCACAACATCATTGAATATAATAACATGCGCTAGGCAACTTCACACATCGGTAGCCCCAGAAGGCAGCGAGAGGTAACTGTTAGAATGTTGAGGACCTCATTACCCAGAAACCCTGTGTAGCGAGGTCAGTAAAATAATGTCTTCTTCTTCGTGTGTGGCGGAGAAAAGGTTCAGCCATCGTTGGTGAGTTCAGCTTTCCCTGGAACGGAGCCTTCGCTCACGGCTGTTTAGGAGACACTTTTGGACTTCACTCTAAAGTTTGGATTCATCACTTCCTGTGTGGAGAAGATTTCCCACCAGAATTGAATTTGGGCAAATATGGTGAATCTGTGGTATCATTTGCGTATCTGAACTTGTTGCGGCCCAGTTGTAGCACGGCATTTTAAAGTGGATACAGACAACTTTTCAGCTTTCCCCCCGTTGTCCCCCCCCTACTGTTTCCAAGTGGTATTGTTGTTTGCGCCGCTGTTGCAAAAACAACCGGATCTCTTTCTGTTAGAGCCTAGCTCCGTGCAACAGAACAAACCATCTGTCTGCTGATCAACTCCTTGATCAAAACACAATATAGTAACTTTCACCACTGCTCATTTTAGAAAGGCCACTGCAAGAAAACCTGTTCTTTGTTTAGATTATCAAACGGACAATGGATCATTTGTTTGTTTCTGGATGCTAGCGTTAGCGTTAGCTAGCGTTAGCAACATGGCTAACGTTGCTAACGCTAGCTACGATAGCTAACGCTAGCAGCCAGAAACAAACATAGTTAGATGTTTGTTTCTTTTGTTCCAGAAACAAACATAAATGTTTGTTTCTGGCTGGTCCTGGCTTCCTTGTAGCTCCTGGTTCGTTTTCTGGCTGCTAGCGGTAGCCTTAGCAACATGGCTAACGCTACCGCCAGCAGTCTGGCTACTGTCCAAACTACTACTGTCCAAAGCAAGAAACAATCCCAATTTGAACTAGAAATCCCGATCTGAGTGCTATGATAGAGGGTAGTGTTTCCACTGTCACCGCCATTTCCGCTACTGGGGATAGCTACCTTTTTTTTATTTATTTTTTTTATTTATTTTTTTTTACTGGGGATAGCTACCGGACCTCTGTTGGTTGCGCAATGGATGACGCACTTCCTTTGTGCCGTAAATCGAGCCTTCATTCTCCCGGGAGATCGTACCCGGTGGCAGACAGAATTGCATAGTGAAAGCGAGGCTTATAGGGAACCAATCTAAACGCCGATGGTGTCATTATTCTATAGCCATTACACTGTGCAATCATCATTTATTTCATAATGATAAGTTAAAGCAAAAAAGTTGTCTATAGAGTCTTTAAGCTGTTACACCAGCTCCGTTCTTGTCCCGCCCGCGGGCTGCTGGTTGCGTTAAGCCTATCTACATTTCACCTATATGGGTAAGTGAACACAATGATCTAATTTGCTT
Source organism: Centroberyx affinis (assembly GCF_046629955.1). Taxonomy (NCBI): domain Eukaryota; kingdom Metazoa; phylum Chordata; class Actinopteri; order Beryciformes; family Berycidae; genus Centroberyx; species Centroberyx affinis. The sequence continues at coordinate 48,937 of NW_027281710.1, forward strand.
ATTTTACACAAAGATCTGGACTAGTGCAGCTTTAAGCAAGGCTGACCATTTGTTAACCAGCTTGCTCGCCTGGTGTCCAGCCCCCATGAATGCAGTCTTTAGCGCTTATTGAATATGCATGTCGATTCATAGGGGTGAATGAATCGCCATGCAAATTCAAGAAGTGCTAAAGGCTGTGATTCATGGGAGCTGGACACCAGGTGTGTTATATTCCTTTGCAAATCCCTCATCCCTCAATATTGATTAAAGACATTCACTAAGCAAACATTAGATCACACATTACATGCCTGCTGTGATCCTCCGTTAGCCTTTTCCTGGCCTGTCCAGTCATGTCACAGATGAGGCTGTAGCCCCGGCAGAGCAGATGATGGGCAGCGCTCGCGTTTTCAGTGGAGCAGGAGGAGAAATCGATAACTAAGTGCTTATGAAAACAACCCAGAAACCACAGAGACAACAGCAGCGCACTGCACCTCCACTGACAGATAAAAACCACAGCAACACACACACTCACACACACATACAGTGCACAAAGCGTGTATGTATGTATGCAAGCACATGTGTATTAAGGTGCAGACACACACAGACACACACACACACACATGCATGCAGACACACAAATGTGCACATTGGTGGGCATTGTAGAATATGATATAAAAGGAGATTTTCACATGTGAAATGAAACCACATCAGATATGGATTTTTTTCTTTTTTTATGAGTTTAAAAAGATGTCAAAATCATGAAAACATTATTTTTAAGGCATTCCTGCTTCAAAGGTTAAATGTGTAATATTTCAGCTTTACTGAAGCATAATATGACTAGTAAATATCAGCAGGGGTTGCTGAACGGTAGTGAGTGAGACAAAGTGAACAGCTCACGGCGCACAGAAAAAGAGTCTAACTAGTCAAGATAGCTGCATAACATTATCTTTCCCTCCTGGGAGTCATTCCTATGTTCCCAGGGTCCTATGTTCCCCAGATTTATATGGCACATAATGGGAACATGACAAAGGGTCCTATGTTCCCAGGGTCCTATGTTCCCCAGTTCTAGGGTTAGGGTTAGGGTTAGGGTTGGAGATCTTCAAAATCAAATAAAATGATAACCATTGGTTTTGTTGTGTTTATATAGCTGTTTTGAAGCCTTGTTCCAAGCCTTGTAACTGGATAATATTTATGAACTTGAAACGGGTCAAATTTGACCCCAACACAATAGGGGGGTTAATGTGTGTTAACAGAATATTGAACTGGGGAACATAGGACCCTGGGAACATAGGATCCTGGGAACATAAGACCTTGGGAACTTAGGACCCTGGGAACATAGGTTGGTTAGGCTTCTAGCTAACCAACAGTAAGTGGCTTGTAAACAAGAGTTCTTCTATTAGACCCACGGCATGTGTTTTCAATTCTATGCACTGAAGCACTGCAACACGATTAAATTACCTAATTCCACTAACGTTACTTAAATACCACAAGATAATAACGGTACCGTTAAAGTCTGTAGGGCAGCAGAAGACCTTTTACTCTTTACAAATCCCATTACTAACACAGGCGAGTTTGGAGCAAATTGTGGAATGTTAAGTTTCACTTTTGTTTTCACACCGGGAGACTCTGTGGATTGAGTTCAATGCTGCTGGTCTGCTGGTCTGTGCATCTCCAAATGACAAACATGAAGTGATGCATACATCAGGTGCATTAGAGATCAATTTAGATCAATTTCTATATACTGACCAACTTTTGATTTTGTGCCTCTGTATGGGAAACACTGCATGTCACAGTCAAAGATGCCCTCTAGAGGCCATCTCACAAAGTGACAGATGACTGACTGACTGACTGACTGACTGCCTGCCTGCCTGACCTGAATTTGCCATGTGATGCCCTCGGCTGTGCCGTGGGAAAAACTTGAAAATTTGAAGATTGACACATTGTTTTCGGACATTTCACGTGCAAAAACCTCAATTTCATGTGTTTTTTTGTAAGGGATATGCATTTTTGTAAGGCGTTGCAAAGGAGATTTCACCGGCCTACAGGGATACATGATTTTACTTAAGAATTACATTTATGAATAGTGTATAGAAAATGCAGCTAATAGTAATATGGGGCATCACAGTCTTTAGCACTGTTGCTCACAGCTAGAAGGTTACAGGTTCAATTCTCAGCCCTTTATGTGTGGAGTTTGCATGTTCTCCCCGTGTTCTCCTGGGTTTCCTCCCACAGGTGGATTGGAGAATCTAAATTGCTCTAAATTGGTATGAATGTGAGTTTCTATCTGGAATGGTGACCTTTCCAGGGTGTTCCAGTGCATGCTTTGATAGGCTCCCACAGTGTGCCATTGTATTACATGCAAGTGATTGTACCTGATGGCATCAATTTGCTGTACATTCTCTGTTCTGCATCAGCCTTACTGTAAAGCTTGTATTTTTACGCAAGACTTCAAGCCGGATATTTTGGCTACTATACTGAAATTTACTGTTATAACTGGAGATGAACAGTGATGCTATATAATATATAAGATCCACTTTTACAAGTCTTGGTTTGACAGTAGGTAAGCATTGCATTCTCTTGGAGTATGGTGGAAACTTCATAGTGTGTGTGTGTGTGTGTGTGTATGTGTGACTACACCCTCTCTCTGCTCTATCCACATTGGTATGCAGTACAGTTAAGCAGATAAATTTCCCATTTAGCCCCCAGCACAATGTAAATCAATACTCTCAGAATATGTTGGATATTTGCTGAGCTCCCCCTCTCCCTCTGCTTCTCTCTCTCTGTCTCTCTGTCTCTCTCTCTCTCTCTCTCTCTCTCTCTCTCCTTTTCCTACACTCAAATAATTCCTCTCAATGTGACTGTCTTCATCCTCTGCTCTCTTCTCTTTCTCCCAACGCTGCACAGACATACATGTACAGATGGGCAACAACACACATCCATGCGGGCGCGCACACACATCCACACACACACACACACACACACACACACACACACACACACTTGTTCTCCCTCTCTGGCAGGAAGCCAGGCTGAATGTGGATGTGATGGAGGGAGCCATAATCAGTCATTTATAATCAGTCACACAGATGGTCGACTACAGGCCTGCGAACACACCAACAGTGTGTGTGTGTGTGTGTGTGTGTGTGTGTGGATGTGTGTGTGGATATGGTTGTGCTTTTGCATTTATGGAGGGGACCAACAAACACAGTGGGGTGTTTATGAACTCTTCAAGGGGGATACATTGGGATCAACAGGGGTGCTATAGCCTACAACCTACATGGCATGTGCAGCACACACACACACACACACACACACACACACACACACACACACACACACACTGCCAGATGCCAAATCAGAAGGAGGAACAGCTTAATGTCAGTAGTCAATAAGCAGACTATGATAAATTTAAAGTAAAAAATAATGTCTAACTTTATTTAATGTATTGCCTGTCTGTGAATACATTTGGTAAGACATTACTGTATGAATAAATTATGCGTAAATGTATGGTAGAGCGTCATTTATCAACAGAGAAAATTCTGCAGCGATAGAAAGTAGTTTTATTTATGCAATTCAGACACATTTATATATGATGTGAAAACACTATTGACCTTATTCACTCGGTGGCCATTTTGAACACTCGAGGTGGGAAATTCTACCTGGAAGATCAGCATAAATCTTCACAGGTTACTTCCTGAGGACTTCAGATAGACAAACAGTTACCAGATTAGCTAGCAACATCGACAACTACTGCCTGAATTTAATAGGAAGTTAGCTAGTTAGCTTACTACTTAGTTAGCTACTAGCTAGCTGCCTAGACTAGACTCTGGTAGGTAGAGAAAATGGGCCAAATACATTAAAATGTGAACCGATATCCCTCTGATTCTTGAGATACCATATTTCCTCTAATACTGGCTGGTAGTCAATTAAAAGCCGGGTCTCCGATAATGGCCGGGGCCGTGGTCGATACCAACAAATAAAGGCCGGCACCAAATACAGACCGGGAAAAAAAAACGAAGGAAAAAACAACAGTGGATACCGGTAAACTCCTGGTGCCTGTTATATAATGTAACTGTAGTTTGTAGTAACGTACAAGTGCCACCAGATGGCAGTTTGCCACAAGATGGCTCGGCCGGCGGAAGTCTCTGGAGCGTGCCGTCGTCGATTACCGTAATTATCGGTAATGCGTTGCAGTAACAAAAAAACGGCTACCTAACGAACCCCAACAGAAGCAAATCAGAAAACAAGGAGGCTTCGTACTAAAATATGAGCAAATATACTTATCAAACAGAGGGAATTAGAAATAAAGGCCTGTCTCTAATATAAGCCTGCTTCCAATAAAGGCCTGGTACCCTCTGCAGTTGAAGTAAATAAAGGCCAATATTAGAGGAAATAAGGTAGTTAGCTACTAGCTAGCTGCCTAGACTAGACTCTGGTAGGTAGAGATAGAGTACAGTAAAATGTGAACCGATATCCCTCTGATTCTTGAGATACATATGTTTCTGATATGTTTTTCAGCGTGAATCAGTGAAATAAGTGTAGAGCAGCTGGACCTACTCTTCCAGGTAAAGTTTCTCACCCTGAGTGTTCAAAATGGCTGTCGTGTGAATAAGGTGTAATTAATGCCACAGAGATAAATGCCATGGCTCATATTCTACTTCCAATAGAAAGAGCAGAGAACAGCAGGACATGGTGTTGATTCTGCACAGGTGAGAAGCAAGTAGGGAATGGAAAGGTCAATGCCTAATATTAGCTAATGTTAGCTAGCTGCATTGGAGTCATTCCTATGTTCCCAGGGTCCTATGTTCCCCAGTTCTACATATGTGCTCTCCCAGGGTCCTATGTTCCCAGGGTCCTATGTTCCCAAGGTCCTATGTTACCAGGGTCCTATGTTTCCCAGCTCTATATAGCACATAATGGGAATGATGTTCCCCACAAAACCCACAAATCTACATTTACTTTTTTTTATTTTGTGGTCCAAAGGCCACATTTACCTTGCTGTTGATCCACAAAACTACCCAGAATGTTTTATTGCTGCATGCCATACTATTAAAAACCAATGTTCTGTGGGTCAGATTTTACCCTATTTTTTGATGATCTGATGATTTGGTCTGATGAGCGTTTGAGTCAAGTCTGAGTAAAATTTTATCCACAGAACCACCCAGACTCTTTAATATTCTCTGCCGGGTCAGATTTGACCCGGAACACCACAGATGTAACAATTTTTTTTAGAGACCTTCAAAATCAAATAAAATGATAACGATTGGTTTTGTTGTGTTCATATAGCTGTTTTGAAGCCTTGTTCCAATAAGAAAAACTGGATAATATTTACGAAATATTTTAACTTGAAACGGGTCAAATTTGACCCGAACACAATAGGAGGGTTAATGTGTGTTAACAGAATATTGAACTGGGGAACATAGGACCCTGGGAACATAGGACCTTGGGAGCATAGGACCCTGGGAACATAGGACCCTGGGAACATAGGACCTTGGGAACATAGGACCCTGGGAACATAGGACCCTGGGAACATAGGACCCTGGGAATATAGATACACTCCCCCTGCATTTAGCATGTCTTCATACTGTTACTGTCGCTGATTGTTGACAGCCATGGTATTTATACTAGTAGGGATACTTTTATCAGTTTCTAGATTTTACTGTCTGCACAGCTGACCAAATAGTAATATGGCACTGAATCTTATATTCTGCTTGATATTTAGCGTGTCACACATCTTCACACAGCTCTCTGCACCAACATGCAGCTCGGCACAACAATTCATTTCATGACCAAAACCACCAAAACACTTCATGTGTCAACGTCAAATCATTCTACTGAGACAGCAGCACTAGGTTTCTCCCAACAAGAACACTTTGTCAGTCAGAACACAGTGACCTAAAAAACACTGACAACAGGAAGCACTATAGTAGATGCACCATTTTACTGTATATCAGTCTTTGAAGTAGTAAATGATTTTGTGCTCTCTAGTTTTTCATTTATTTTGTCATTGTAATTAGCTTACAGTAAGTATTACTTTGATCTTTGGTTGACAGTATAAGAAATATATAGATTACATATTTTTTATTTTTTACAAACTTTCCATTACAAATCAGAATAGCAGCTCTTACAGTAATAGAATGTACCACAGTATATGCTACTGGATCAAGTTATAGAAATGCTGCAGTAAAGGCTGCAGTGTGTTTTGTTTTTGGCAGGCTTTTTTGGCATACAGTAATTACAAAATACACAAAATGAAAAGTAATGTAATGTAATGGAAACAATAATTCCAATACTGGAATACAGAAAAATTGATGCAGTTTAGTTGAGTTAAAAAATATTCTAACAAAAAATAAATCACCACAAGTCATATTAGTTACAGTAGGTTTTGAACTTGAATTTTCAATTTTTTACTCTTTTGAAAAGAGTAAACATTTGCAAAATGGGCTGTAGATACACACAATTTTTGCTGGTGGTTTAGTTTGAGTGAGAAATGAGTTCAAGAATTTTGAAAATTGTGGTTATTGAATGCATTTTGTGTCAAAGCAATGAAAGATGATTCACAGCTTAGTCCACATAGATCATGCTGCTGTGAGAAATGTGAAGAGTTTTGAAAAAGTGAACTCATTATTGAAAAATGCTTGTAACCAATTGTAAAAAAAAAAGAAACTGTAATAGGAGGAGCAGGGAGCAACAGCTAATTTTTTTTTTTGAGAACTGTATTAATGTTGTAAACATTAATAGTATGATAATAACATCATGGATACTTTTTTTTTTTTTTACCATTATGGTATAATATATCGTTCCAAAGCATCCCCTGAGGAGATGAATAATACATGGACACATGAAAAAGGATACAAGTTGATTGTTAGAAAAAACAATTAGGCTACATCAGTGAATGAGCTTTTGCAATTCAAAGGGTGCGTGACATGAAAGTAAGTCTGTTAGTATAAGCCTACATGTTGTGCTGAATATGGCTATAGTATCTTGTTAATTATTTGAATCCTATTACAGAATACATTTAAAAATGTAATTGGACAGGCTCATGAACCAGGCTGGGTATAATGCAGGGAGGGACTTCAAAAGACTTAAAAAAAGAATAAAATAAAATAAACATGGAAAGTGGTTCGATGTATTATTGGTTGGAATTTTATGTACGCCTACTGGTACACCATGAAGTAACAACTAAAAATAAACCAAGAAAAAAAACATACTACAAGAAGAAATAGTAATTTCATTTTGATTTAAAAATACGAGAATTGTATATTGTATTTTTTTTTTTGTGGTGACAAAAAAAGGTGAAAAAGTCATTTTTCATGTCATTGTGACTTTACTGAATCATTATTGAAGTAACAATAGTCATCACTGTGTTATGTGAATGTAAATTTAAAAATGGAAATCTATTGACCATCTTGTTTGATTCTGGGCCAACTTGCATTACTGGCAAAAGGACCTCTACATTTTATAAAATATGTTACTCATATTTAATCTGAACGTTGCTGTTAATCAGAATCAGAATCAGAAGTACTTTATTGATCCCCGAGGGGAAATTGGGTTACATTGCAGTTGCTCACATTCTAGAAGAGAATATATATAAGCATAGAGAAATTATGAGAAAAATAGAAATAAGAAATATGTAAAATATGTGCATTACACTACAATATATAACAATAATAATAATAATAATAATATAGAAATAAGGATTTTGATCAATATTGCCTTCCCTACAACCCAATGACATTTTAGTTTGAGTGCCTTAGTGGCTAATTTATGGATTTAGTGGAAGTGGATTTAGTCAAGAACCTAAATTGTCATTTGGGACCAAGGATTAAAAAGTGTCATGATTTAAGCCAAATTAATAACCAGAATGGCCCTGAAAGCATTACTGGCACCTAAGACTTAAGTAACAAATATAACTTCTAAACAGTAAAAAATGAAACATTTTAAGCACTGATAAGTCTTTTACATTAGTGGGAGAAATGTATCCTTGTTTTCAAACTTTCAAACAAAACTGGCACCACTTTTTTTTTTTTTTTTTTTTTTATAATTAACTTTTTTATAATTCTGTGAAATATGGGCTTTCACAGAATCATGGTGCCGAATACATTAAGATAATTCACGAAGAAAGAAAGGGAAAGAAATGTACATGTGCAGGTGAGGTAAAAAGCCCAAGATGAGCTTATATCAAAACCTCATTGCGGTTATACTAATTAAGTTACAAACACTGAGAGTTCATTTAAAGTAGTTACAGTAATGAAAAGTGCTGACATATAGTTACATAATAGTACTTAGTAAACTGGTACAAACAAATATTAATAAATCATATACATCTCCAGGATATTAGGTAAGTGATCAAATGTGTAACTGAGAGCATTAGCAGCAGTGCAGGCGCGTGCCAATCAGGCGCCCAGGGCAAAACTATAAATGTCACCCATCCACACATTCTCACGTTTTATCAACTATTTCATGTAGGGTTGCCAACTCAATGTTGGGGGGGGGGGGGGGGTGTTATACAAACTCAAAAACTAATAATAATATGATGCCCATTGTTATTGCCACACACTGACCCACAGCATCAATCAGTTCTCTCTCTCTCTCTCAAACACACACACAACGTTACCATGCAAAATAGAAAAATAGGATCATCTACTATGAAAATTTGCACTTTACTTTGTTCCTGACATGTATTTTGCTGCCAATGGCCATATGCTTTCACCATTACGCAATGCCAAACGTGCAACGTGCATGTCCCGTTAACCATCATCACACATTGCCAATTGCTAAATATGCAACCTACAACTGAGAAAAACAACACAGTAAATATGTAAAGAGCACAGCCCAGCAAAAAGTCATGAAAATAACCTGCAAGGCATCTGACCTTCACCCGACACACAACATAGGCCTACCCGACACACACACACATTGTCCTTATACCACACACTGGCTATAGCTCACTACACTACACCAAAACTAGTCTAACGTTGTTTACTCAAATGTAAATTTCATGACACAATGAAAATGACGCAAATTACTGTATAGTTGAACTTGCGCTTTATACTGTATGTTTTGCTCCAAATAGCCTAATGACAGTTTCGACTGAATGGCAATAACGTTTATGTTGTTAGCTAACGTCACACCCCCCCGACCCCAGCACTGGCTAGCTTACGGTAGCTACCGAGCAGGATTACATGATGCTAGCATGACAAAATGCAAAGTTAACAATCAAAATTGCATACCTTTCTCCTTTGCATGTTTGTCGTCTGCTTCTTTTTTCTTTTTTTTTGTACTGCGCCCCGGACGGCTTTTGCCTTTTCATTTTCTTGCTCTCCACATACACTCCACTCCACTATACCCATCAATGATCTAGCATGTTCTGACTGTGATGATCACTCACTGGCTGCGTTCGGAATGGTTCACTCATTCCCTCACTCACTATTCCCCATGTACTGTTTATCATATAGTGAACTATATGGGCAACGACCAAACGAAATTTCGGACACTACAGTAAATATAATTGCGTCAAAAAAATGCGTTGGATATTCGTGTGACGCACCGGGACGCGCCCAGCATCACGTAAATAAAACAAGCATCATGACAGCAGGTTGAAATGGACTCAGGTCGTATTGATTTTGACAAGTTTTCAACATTAAGTGTGGTTTTGTCAGCTTTGGTGCTGTCTGCTAATGGCAGCAAGCTGTTTTGGTTTGGTAAACAAGCTTGTGAGCTAATGACTAGCAGAAGCTTTCATATCACCTCCTGTCCTGTATTGGTGGATAAAGTAGTCAGCTGACCTGTAACGATGATTCCTGCAGTTTTGCTGCTCTTGGTTCAAAACGGAGGAAACTCGAATGAGGTGTCTAATACGTCTTTTGTTGATTTGCTAACGCTGTCAACCGGTAAACAGACCAGTTTCTATTAGCTATCATGTTAGCTAGCTGTTTCTTCTTCTTCGGTAAGACACGATCACATTGCATTGTGGTATACAGGAGAAATTGTAGGGTACACTGTCTTTCACTACAATTTGTAGTGCATTGTGGGTATCTTATAGTGGACTATTTAGTGAATCAAATTAACCGTTGAGAATTCGGACACTAGTAGAAAATGGCGGATACACTATATAGTGCACTACTTCTGTAATAGGGAACGGTTTTCGAACAGAGCCACTGACTGCCTATGTCGCCTATAGGAAGCGCCGCCGCTGATTAGCAGCTGTCTGAAATCAAAACCTCTGTTATTTTTCTTTTAAATGCATTTAAGGAGGGAGATAACTCTGCTAAATAAGAAAATTTATTTCAAACTGTGACCCCCTCTATATCGAATCAAACATGAAAACACAAGTTTGCAAAATGTTGATATAAAAAATTGTCAGAAGATGGAGTTTCATAAGCAGAGGTGGTGTAGATGGCTCAGAAGACCTTGAGAAATCTTCATCATTTCCTGGTCTTTCTCTACACCTCACAAAGAAGCAAAATGTCACCCTCCCACCACTTTTCTTAACATTACAACAGACCACCATGAGCGGCCCACCTTACAAGGCCTCAGGAATCATAAAAGTGCTTGAAACATGGAGTCGTAGACTGTAACATTATCCTCCAATTATTGAACTAGTTTGAGACGGCCTGTTATCTGTCTAACAGCTCGTAAAATAAATACACAGCCAAGCCCAGGACTGTCCCTTTCGCTGCCAATACGTAATAATCGCCGCCATTTTCATATAAATAAATGTCTGTAAGTTTTGAAAGCCAGAAATCTCAGCACCTGGCCAAGTAATCGCAGAGTTATTGGTATCGATCAACAGCCCTATCAACCGCTCGCAGATATATCATGTTCACTTTGTGCCACGGGGCAAGAAAAACTGAATTCACTTTGAAGGCTAGAGAGCAACACCACTGGAGGACAGGAGCGATGAGACATGTCAAAGAAAGAGAAAGAGGGGAAGAACGAGGGAAAGGTAAAGGAGGGATGTCAGGAAATTGTCTCACAAAGAGAGAGAGAGGGAGAAAGAGAGATGACCGCAAAGAAAGAGACAACGTCTTAGTGTAGGCGAGAGAAAAATGGAGGAGCTGTTTTCCCATGAATCTGCGCGACCACCGCACGCGCTCGGCCTCTTTTCATGTCCCATTTCCCCTCCTCGGGACTCTCAGCTCCCGCCTCCAGATGAAAGCGGCGACTTTGACAGCCTTGGCCTCGGAGACCTTTCCGAATGTCATTGATTTGATTCGATCTCATAACCGTAATAAGCCACGCAGTGAAGTCGGCGGTGTGTTTTGTGCTTGTGTGCTTCTACTCCGTCTGTACAGCGGTCCCTGGGAGGCATCGATCTGTCTTAACAAAAAAATCATGTTTGGTTCATCAAAGAATTGAAACGCGGGGCAAAACACACACTTTTCCAATTTATTTTTTTTAGGCCCATATTTAACTAGTCAAGCAAAGAATATATTTTTATTTCCAGCAACAGACTGAGCGAACAGTTGGCATGGAAAGGGAAGGATAAATACAAGGAATGGGACAACATATCAAAATTCAATATATCGCAATACAAAAATGTGACAATATGTATCGTGGGGCAAAAAAAATAATCACAATATTAGCTACATTTTATTCTGCTATAGTAATCACAAATGAGATGGCTTGACCATCACAATTTCACAAGCTCTCCATCCAAATTATATTTGGAAATTTGTATTTACATTCCAGCAAGCCACTGTCATTGATAGAAAGATTTGCGGCTCAGTAAAAATACATAATTCTGCACAGTCATACTTGGTTGTCATTGAACTTTTATTTATTACATCGTCTCATGGTTGTATCAAATCATGAAGCCTATATCGTGTGTCAAATTGTATCGTGAGATAAGCATATTGTCCCATCCCTAGTAAATACATGTCCAGATTCACACCTATAGGAGCCCATTAAGGTTCGACTGATATGGGTTTTTGAAGGTCAGTGCCAATACTGATATTTTGGATTTAAACTACCAATAGCCAGTATTTTCCTCCAATATTCAATATTTTAAAATTTGTTTTGTGGCAAAATTTGTAAAAATGCAGTGTATTCCCGGTTTCCTCCAGGATTTTATTCTTGTCGGGGTGGAGAAGCTTCTGAAACAACAGGTAGACCATCGTGGGACACTAAAACTCTCCACTGAAACCCAGTAATACTACTACAACTACTACTAAAAGAAAACAATAATAATAATGCTAATAATAAAAACATATTCATGCATACGTGTGTGGAATCTGATCAAAATGTCTTATTAGAATCAATTCAGGTTAAAGGAATAGTTCACCCAAAAATGAGAATTCTGTCATTATCGACTCACCCTCATGTTAGTGAAAACATTGGGGAAGTTTGTATGTCCACACAACACACAGCGTTTGTTTTCACCTCTTTTCTAAAGCTTGTTGTCAAACTTGGACTGAACAGTAGTTTTTCCTTTTTTTTTTTGCTGTGGTTTATTTGACAAATGTGCTGCGGTCTCTGTCACCATCTAGTGGTCGGAAAATTGCCTAGTGCAGCTTTAAGAGTTTAAAAAAGGGCAAAAAATTAGCGTACAGCTCATTCAGCACAATCCAAGTCTTCTGAAACCAAACGATTACACTGTGGGTCCAAAAGTCTAATATTTACCTCATTATCTCACCCTACAGTGATCTGGTGGAGTGTTGCTGCCTTCATTTGCTCCGCGTGAACGCCTACTTCTAGGTTTTTACAGTCGGAAGTGTATTCAAGTACTTTCTGGTCAGAAATAACAAAATGAACCCTGAACCAAAGGTAGGTTTATTTGGTGACTATTTTAGAATCCAAGTGGTTAGGGTGGCTAACCTGCTTTGTGTTGCAACAGCAGAATGAAGACGAGAATATTTGCATCAGTTTTGTAATTGATATTTTAAGAGGTTTTTAGGCTAAAACATGTTGTACATGTGTGACATCTAAAAGTTTGGGAATGTCACATCTTGACATCTTGGGTATCAAATACAATTTGACTTTCCCATTTGCAGTTAGAAGCATTTGATTTCAGACAGCATTTGAAGTGCAGAAAATCTAGGAGCTAATGAGGTAAATAGTGGACTTTTGGCTTTAGAACACTTGGATTATTTTGCACAAGCTATTTGGTGTAATTTTATAATTAATAATTATAATTAATAATTGTAATTTTTTGCGCTTTTTGGAACTCTAAAGAACCAGGACCCAGCGACTTTAGTTCTTTTGGCTGATACAGAGCAGCACTAGCTAACTCACTGTGTGTTTTGTGGACATACACACTTCACCAGTGTTTTGACTGACATGAAGCTGAGTAAATGACCAAATTTTCATCTTTGGATGAACTATTTCCTTTAAGGGCTTCCCATAAACAACCAGTGTAGTGTTGATCAATTCTACAATAAATATGTAATCAATCATACTGCATCATGCCCATCATATCAGAGGTGGACCACACTGACTGGACCAGATCTGATTTTTAATAAAATGACTATATCAGACACATATATAAGTGATAACCTACTACCCAACTTAACTCCCACCCTGTTCAGCTCACCAACCATTAGACCACCTCACTTTTAAATCAGTTTTAATTGTGTATCTGCATGAATTCTGCATCTATCTACAGACATATCCACAGACCTACAGCCTCTCTGAGTCAGTTAGCAATCATGTGCTGAGGTAATGAGGGCTTCTCTCTACTCTGATCAATGATTAAACATGTTTCTCACTCCAGGCCACCCTCACACACACACACACACACACACACACACACAGTTACATCTTTACCTCAAGCAACAGTAATAGCTCTCCTCTCATTATGTTTCTATAGAGAGAATCCATCTCTGGAGATTCATCATTCATAGTTTTCTTGTGGGTTCTTGCTTCTTTTTGAACCAACTCCTCCACCTCCAATCTGCTGTTTCATGTTCATGTAAGTAAAAAGGTACTAGTTTGTAAAAGGACTGAGCTCTGTGATAAGTTACTTATGTGTTTTGCTGGTGACAGTGTCTCACATTCATTTCTTGAATGTGAGATTCATGCTGGACAACTGAACTGGGGAACCTGGAGGAGGAGAGGACGGGCATTCACATCTATTATTACCTCTGCCAAGGAGGTTATGTTTTCGGTGCTGTTTGTCTGTTTGTTTGTTAGTTTGTTTGTCTGTTAGCAGGATTACGGAAAAACTACTGGCCCGATTTTCATGAAACTTGGTGGAAGGCTGTAGCATGGGCCAAGGAAGAACCCATAAAATTTTGGAGTGGATCCGGATCCGACTCACGAACAAGCAATAATAGCATGAACCTTAACGGAGGTCTGCACTCCACTCTTCTAGTTATAAAAGTGACTTAACAGGAAGTCAGACATTTACAATGGCAGCTGGCAACACAAGAAGACATCAGCAACAATGACAAACAGCGAAAAGTTGAAAACTTCAGCTGTTGTGCTATGATGCATAGGTGCAACAACTCAAGCGAACCAGTGTCCGTGAGTCCTACGACAAACCAGGAAGAATGATGCGGGAAATGAATTGATTGGACAGTGACATATAAACCAAATACGATTGGTATAAGCTATCTTCATCATCATTGTGGCTGAAAAAAAACAAAACTTAAAAGCATGAAATGAAAAACAAATTGATATCTAGTAGTAGTAAGGTAAAGGCAATAGCTATGTTTTTAGCATGAAAAAGCTAAACATCAGAGCATAACTGCCCAATCTGAGTTGGATATGTAAATGTGGGGTTAAGCACAGACATGCCAGCATGCGACAGACTCCAGGAGAGAAGAGACAAGAGCAACACTTGTCGCTTTTGTAGTAACAGATGTGAACGCTGGGTTACAGTCCACACTCTTACCGTGTTTCCACACTGCGAGCAACACGATCAATAAGATACCAGAAGTCCATTAATTTCCTATAGAGCAGAGCAACCAGGGAAACCCAGGGTCGATGTGTGAGTCGACAACCTTGTCCGATGAGAAAAGTTGGCTGCCACTTAGCTGTCAACAGCCAATCAGATTTGCGCTACCAATGTGATTTTGTTCCATGAACAATAGTTTTGCCTAGAAGAGCGCAAAACTGACGAGAAGTTGATTACAGCCATTCAAAGAGTCTCAGTTCTGTACAACCTTTATCGGTAACTACAATAAGGGTACATTAATTAAGGGTTAGTTAATGCTTAATAAGCATTAACTAACCCTTAATTAACAGTTAACTAATGTGTCTGGTAATCATTTACTAATGGTGTTCATGTTAACTAAGGTATTCATTTATACATTATTTAATAGTCATCTTTATAAACTACTAAATAATGTATAAATTAATACCTAAGTTAACATGAACACCATTAGTAAATTACACATTAGTTAACTGTTAATTAAGGGTTAGTTCATGCTGATTAAGCACCTTATTAAGCATTAACTAACCCTTAACTTAGTGTACCCTTATTGTAAAGTGTTACCCTTTTATTTGAAAGACTACAGGAATAAACATCTCAAAAATGATGCTTGGAGAAGTCATTTTATTTTTCTGTTGGGTTTTTTGAGTTTTTTTCTGTTCATTTTCGATTATGCGTTTACCAGCTAGCTGCGTTAAACTCTGTAAAATCAGAATAGAGTGACACATCAACCAAGTTGCTCGCAGTGTGAACGCACTGTTAAAAATCCAGGTTCCAAAAGGATGGCTCTTAGAAGGGCAAGGATTTACCGAGAACCATAAAATGTTCTCCTATGAGGACAAGTCAAAGAGCCGTATATGGTCAGCGGTGGCGCTTCCTATAGGCGACATAGGCGGTGCACCATCCCTCGGGGGGGCGCCAGAATTGTGCCCAGAAAAAAAAAAGTTCATCAGTGAGTGATCATCACAGTCAGAACATGCTAGATCATTGATGGGTATAGTGGAGTGGAGTGTATGTGGAGAGCAAGAAAATGAAAAGGCAAAAGCCATCCGGGGTGCAGTACAAAAAAAAAGAAAAAAGAAGCAGACGACAAACGTGCAAAGGAGAAAGGTATGCAATTTTGCAAGTTTTAAAACAAGTACAATGTTCCAAAGATTTTGGAACATTGTGCTTCTTGTTTTACTGAGACTGAGTTACAGCAACAGGTTGAGTTCTACTCCCAGTCTATCTCCCGCCCTGCTCCAGACGAGTAGCTTTGAGTCTCTTTCAGTAAAGTAATAATAAATATTGCACTACGTGAGTTGATTTAAGTGACATGAGACACAACTGGGGAGGATTTACTAAATTGTTTTGAATGTAGCGTAATGTATTAACCAATCAAGGGTGATGTGTGTGTGTTGGGTGAAGGTAAGATGCCTTTGCAGTTTATTTTCATGACTTTTTGCTGGGCTGTGCTCTTTACATATTTACTGTGTTGTTTTTCTTGGTTTTGGTTGCATATTTAGCAATTGGCAATGTGTGATGATGGTTAACAGGACATGCACGTTGCGCATTTGGCATTGCGTAATGGTGAGAGGGACACATTGTTTTTGGCATTTGGCATTGCATAATGGTGACAGCATATGGCTATTTGGCAACAAAATACATGTCAGGAACGAAGTAAAGTGCAAATCTTCATAGTAGATGATCCTATTTTCCTATTTTGCATGGTAACGTTGTGTGTGTGTGTGTGTTTGAGAGAGAGAGAGAAAGAGAGAGAGAGAGAACTGACTGATGCTGTGGGTCATTGTGTGGCAATAACAATGGGCATCATATTATTATTCGTTTGCGAGTTTGTATAACCCCCCACCACCGCCAAATAACATTGAGTTGGCAACCCTACGTGAAATAGTTGATAAAACGTGAGAACGTGTGGATGGGTGACATTTATAGTTTTGCCCAGGGCGCCTGATTGGCACGCGCAAAACTGTATATGGTTGCAGTTAGAACTTTCATTTTTGAGTGCAACATATGTTAGTAATACAAAGAATAAGAAATGCCTTTAAAGTAAGTGTAGTGTGAAGTAAGTGAGTTTTCATGTTTCAAAAAGAAAAGCAAGTTGCAGTAAGAAGTTAGATCAGCATCACACTACTGTAGCTGTAGCCACACAAAGTCCCAAACTTTTTCTGTCAGCCCCCCCCCCCCCCCCCCCCTTTTATGATATAGGAACATTTTCATCCCCACCCCACCCACCCCAAATGTGCCGCAGCCTACCGTCTCAGTTGTGGATTAATTGCACTATGATATATAAACTCTCAGTTGTTCAGTTTGTTGTACTGAAAAGAATAAATAAAATCAACTTCCAAGAAGATCTGATAGTATAGATTGCTTTCAGACAGTGCTTTCTGACATATTTCTTGGAAACATTCTTGAATGTATTTTCACATTTAAAGTAATAACCCAGATTTCCCCACTTTTAACAGCAGGTTCTCTCAAACTGAATTAGTGCGTGGGCTTACTGTCTCGTCATACTAGGGCTGGACGATAATTTAATATTATCGTTTATCGTTTTTTCAGTGGAATCATATCTTGATGATATGAAGACATTTTGATATCGTGACACACATTTTCTGC